>NW_027420395.1:0-76932 GCF_009905375.1 Apium graveolens
TTATTCATTCCTTGGCGGCTGCAAAAATAAGGGAAAACCAAAATAAGTGGTGTCAATAATGCATGGAAAAAATTAAAATAAGAAGGGGAAAAAAAATACCCTGTACAGAGACTAAGGAAAGCCCCTTGGATCAAAGAAAAACTCTCTAAGAGAGTCCAATTGGGAGTTTCGCCGTTATCCTTTATAAGATCATTATATATGGCATTCTCTTCGGGAGTTAGGTGAATGGATTCGGGGCTACTATCACTAACCTTCCCCAAGGGGATCTAAAAAGTGTGTCCCAGTCTCCATTCTCCCACTTAATCCCGACAAAACTGTCTCTCCGGTGTTGGTTATTATCAGGAATTGAAGCACAGTTAAAAATTTGTTTACACTGGGCCTTTGCACAATATAAACTCAACCACAAGAGTTTTGAGCACTGTTATAGCACTGGAAAATTTTCCTAAACACAGCTACTGAAAGAGGGAAACCACTCCTAAGACACAAAACCATTAAATAAAGAATATTTCTCCGGGCATTGGGAGGAAGCTGACAAGGATTAATTTGTAAATCAGCTAAAAAAGTGGAAATAAACTCGTGGAATGGAAACCTAAGCCCCGCAGTAAGGGCGTCTGCATAAATAAAAAAATTATCGGGCTTTCAGTGGCATGTACGGTCACCACTTTCTGCAGGAACTATTCTAAGGGGGGACGAACGTTATAGATTTTGTTGAGTTTGTTAATAGCATTTGAATTATACCACTTATTACAATAATCAAAGGAGTCCAAATGAGTTTCGAATGGATATTCATCCCCCTAGTATTAATTATATCTATCAATGACATATAAGAAGAGCGAATTTCAATGTCGTACCTCACTTAGAAGCTGAAGCAATCTGTGCTTCCCTTTCTGAACCCTTGTCATCCATTAATGGAGGTTGGAGTAGAGCTTGAAGCGGAGGAAGGAGGAAGAAGGTGGTCGGAAAAGGCTGATTTCACCGAAAAAGCTTTAAGGATGGGGACAGAGATTTTGAGAGGAGAGTTTAGAAATAAGAAAGTGAAGTGTGAGAAACCACTTCACTCCCCCCACTCTTATATAGGAATCCCAACAGGTCACTGGGCTGGTAAAAAAGGCAGACCAACCAGTCATAACTGGTTAAAAGCCCAGCCCAAAGGCTTGGGCCCAAAATCAAGAAAGTTCCAGAAGTTTCCTGGATAAATTAAAAATAATTAAAAATATATATATATATAGTTTCCAGAATATTCTGGAATAAAATATGGGCCAAAAGAAAAGCCCAGATAAATAATGGGCCAAAAGGAAAGCCCAGTTAGAGATGGGCCAAAAGGAAAGCCCATCAACAAAGCCCACAGGCGCAGCCTGATTGAAGATGTAAAAATTTAATCAAAAATCTCGACCGAAAAAATAATGGTCAAAAATCAAAAAAATCATGAGCTAATTTCGGTCAGGAGTTCTGATCGAAGGATCCTATTCGAAATAACCTACGATCAGGAATTTTAGGCCAATAATTCGGTCAAGATTATGTTAAAAATAGGAAATTCTGACCTAAACTAATGCAAGGATCCTGATCGAAAGGTACTGGTCGAATAAACCTTCGATCGGGAATTATAGACCCTTAATTTGATCAGAAAGCCCAAAGTCAAGGTTAAATCCTGACCAAATTCGGTCATGATTCCTGGTCGAATGATCCTGGTCGATTTACTCCATGAGTAAGACAAAAAGGGAGCATAATTCGGTAAGAGTTGAATTGTTCCTGACCGAATTCGGTCAGGATTCAGATCGAACCAACCTGACCGAAAGTAGCTTCGACCAGGGCTTTTGGGACCATAATTCGACCAGGATCCCGGTCGAATGGATTCCTCGTCAAAATTATTTATTAAAAAAAGAAAGAAAGAAGGAAATAGAAAATTCTTGAAAATTATAAATATTTTATGGAATTTAAGGAAAATTCCTAAAAATCTTTAAAATTATAAATATTTTCTGGAAATTAAGGAAAATTTCTAGAAAAAACCTGAAAATTAAAGAAAAATCCCATAAAATAAGGGAAAATCTTTAAAGTGCCAGAAAATTCCTATAAATTAGGAATATGACAAAAAAATTAATAGGGAAGCCTAAATAAATACCCCGAACCCTTGAATAAGGCAAAGATCGTTGTAAACGTGTAGGTCGCTCCATACTTTACGTTAAAAATGATACCCTGGAAGGGATTAAATGAACTTAACTTCAGTGAAATCCAATGCGATTTCCCAGATGTTGGGGGGAAAATGATAGGGGATAAAATAAATCTTGATTATGTCATTAATATATAATTAATTACACCTGACTTGGGCTGCTTACAAGGCCCATTTATGAAGGCCCAAAAACCCTGAATATTAATTAAGTTCATAATTAATTAATATGGGAAAAATTAGCTGATAAGTAAAGTCTAAATAAGGACACAACTCCTTGGAGATATGCCTCCAAGAAATCTTATAAGATAAGGATTTAATTTCATGCATTATAGGACTCCAAAGTCTACTCTAAATCTGAGACTTGTCCACCAAGTCTCCTAACCTCAATCTAATTTCAAGGCATCTCATGCCTATATAAGGGACTTCATCCCATAAATCAGACCTACATTTTTGACTTAATCTTTGGCATACAGCAAGGTACGTAGGCATCTTGTTAAGACAGATCGAGTCACGAAGCACAAGTGCAGTCAAATCGAGCCTCGAAGCTCACGAACCCTAGCTAAAAATATACCCTAAGTTTTTATCCATAACAATATGGTTATAATTATATATTAATTTAATTTTAGTATTTATTACTTATATTAAAATTTTATTAAAACTATAAATAATATAAAATTTAAGATTTATAAAATATTAATTAAATTGTAAAGTTAGTACCAATAAAAAGGGTTGGTAGGTACCAAACTAAACTACACCCATATAGACGGACAACATATTGCACGACAACATCGTAAGTGACAGATGCATATACAAATTGTACATTGTAAATTTAAGAATTTAAGAATGCAGAAAAAATCAAGAATTTAAAAATATTTACCTTTCACCATAGAAAAATCTAGTACATATATACAGTAATTGATAAATGAATAGAAATTTAATAAATTTCCATAGAAGTCTTCATGCAAGAACTTGACCATTTCAAATTTTGACAACTTTGATGGATTGCAAGGTTAAATATATAAAGAAAAGAGATCCATCTATAGTGAATTAAAGTTTTCAAATATTGAAATCTCTCTCATGATGACAACTACCTTTACATGCGGGTACTAAAACGGAGAAGATGGATGGGTTTCCTCAACAAGTCTTTGATATCGATGGGTATCGACGAAATGAAAAATGTAATAATTCTTAAGATGAGAAGCAGCAAATATATCATTTACCCGCTGTGTATAATATAACCAGAAGAGTACAAAGCATTCTCCTACACGTCCTCGCTTCACTTCCTTTTCTTAGTTAGTTTGCTTTCTATCAATTATATTTGTTCGAATATATTAATGTTTCGCTAAGTTCTCCCTTTTATGGCATGTTTCACTAAGTTCTCCCCTTTGTGGAATTTATTAACCGATAAAATTGATTGTCGGCCGTCCTCATTTGATATGTTAACATAAATCATTTTTACAGCCGTCCGCTATGTAAAATGCCTACAAGACCAATAACGTCTTTGTCTTATAGAATTATTAGCTTTTGTCTGATTAAAAAACTATAGTATATAAGTCCTATAAGATTCTCGTAAATATAAGGAATATAATAATTCTCGGAGATTAAAAATAGTAATAATAATAATTTGAAAAAAGAGAGGGTTGTGATGGATAGTTCAAAATATATTGGATTAAACTCTAGGACATATATAAACACAAAACTCAGAAAGTAAATTTTGTATATACATGAGAGAAGATATAGTAATGCAAAATATTGTATTACTTCTTTAACGAAAAACTGAATACAAATTACTCTATAATGGAAATACTAGCTAGCTAGAAATAAGCATCAGACTCATATAATGATACCACTTACTAAAACTAAGTCCTAAAAAACTTAACTATGCTAAGACTTATTCTCATGTGCTCAAGTGAATATTCTAACAATAACATTATTATTTGAACCTAAGCTTAAATTATATTTTCAACATACAACCCTGTAATCAAAACTCCAGACTTCATATTTTTAATGCCAAGCAAATCTCTCATTCTCTCAACTTTATAGTAGACACGTGGCTCTGGTTAGAATATCTGCACGCTGGTCTCCTGAACTAATATGTCTGATTATAATTTTTCCATGTTCTATATAATATTGCATAAAGATATATTGAATATCGATATGCTTACTCCTCCAATGGAAAACATGATGTTTGGTCAAGTCTATCACCGATTTATTGTCTATATTGATTACCACTAGATGATGCTTCTTATTTGTAACCCAACCAAGTAAATTACTAAGCTACACCTTATGACACACAATACCTGTAGCAGCCATAAACTCAGCTTCGCACAAACTCAAAGCCACACATTAACATTTCTGAGATACCCAAGTGATCAAACTATCTTTCAAATAAAATGCAATTTCACCAAGGCTCTTTTAATCCTCAATGTTACATGTTAAGACAATATATGAGTATCTTGAAAGTAACAAATTCCCGATCCCCTTTGCGTAGAAGAAACCATAATCGACATTTCCCTTCATGTATCTTAAAACTCACTTTAGTACATTCATGTGGAGAGTCGTCGGACACTCTATGTACCTACTAACGATACTAACATGGAACGCTATATTATATTTGGGATGAACAAAATACCTAAGACTATCAAGCTCTTAAAAATATTAAATTTTACCGCCTTCCCTTATAATTTCTCAGTTGAATATTCATTTCCATTGGATATTTGATAAAATTACATTCACTAAGTATAGCCTTATCGAGAAGAATTTTTTATTTATGTTGCTTGCTTTAACTCTATAAATATCTTTTATAGGTCCACTTTAAAACCCAAGTAGTACGATAATATTCCAAGGTAATCTATTTCAAATTTCTAGTTCATATGCCTCTTGAATTTGTTGATGTTACTAACATTGTTACCTGTAATCATCAGGTCAACAATATAGACCTTCATAATCAGCATCTCCCTGGACATTTAGTATAAACCGTATGCTCATATGAACATTTTACAAACCTCAGTTCTTCAAGATACTTACTCAACTAATTAGCATACCACGCCCATGGTGCTTATCACAATCTGTATAGTGCTTTCACAATCTGATAAACCAAGTGTGCTTTTTCCTTTTTCACAAAATCTTCCAGCTAAGTCACAAAAATTATTTCTTGCAGTTCTCTATAGGCTTAAGTCACAAAAATTATTTCTTGCAGCTATGATGATCACCTAAATTTCTACATCTTCTAGGTCTTAAGTCTATAGGCTTTTGTTCCTTGTTCGTGTTCCGAATATAGTGCTCTTTTACTCTGATCATCAGGTTTTTTAAAATAAGCATCTACGATCTTCATATGCGCTAGGTTTTCAAAAATTATAACATCACTAATATCAGGTTTTTCCCCGTCCAGGCATTATATGGAGTCTTTCCTCAAGACTCACGTTGGTAGACTATTTAAGATGCATATTGCATGGCAAATCGCTTCTCCCTACATAACAACTTATATATATTTCTCGTTTAATTAATTAACAAGCTTTAAGCCATAATTACTACATTTCAATTTCTCCGCCCAAAAATTCATTTTGTTGTGGAGTATAAGGAATTGAAAAGTTCATGACAATGCCATTTTCTTTGCAATATAACTTGAATTAATTCGACATGAATTCTCCTTCCTTGTATGTCCTAATGACCTTTATTTTCTTGTTTGTTTCCTTTATAACCTGAAACCTGAATTTCTTGGAAGCCTCCATTGCTTCATCTTTGCTGGAAAACATATACTACAAGAAAATAAGGCTAAATACAACCGCATAAATACAACCGGAGTCAAATTCAACCACTTTCGGTTGAATTTAAGGGGCGCGGCTAAATTCAACGGCATGCGGTCGTATTTATTTACGGTCGTATTTACGCGGTCGTATGTGGTTGAATTCAGCTATACTCCTAAATTCAACCGTATTCGGTCGAATTTAGCCTTATCAAAAAATGGGGGGAATTTTCCCGCCAGGAAATTTTTTTTGACACTCCTAAATTCAACCGTTTTCGGTCGAATTTGATATTTTAAAATGGCGGGAAATTTCATGCACTTTTAAAATATTGGTTGCAAAAGTGAGGGGAATTTTTCGCTTTTCTAAAAAATGTAATTTTAGTAGAAATCAATTGTGTTTATCTATTATGAATGAATTCGGTAATATTAATTATTTTCAGAATTTTATTTTTTAAAATAAATTAATTAATTAACTTATTAACTTTGTATATGTTATTTGCGAACCGAGATGTTCACGAAACAAATATAAAGATTTATATATATTTTAGTGATATGATAAAAATTTAGAAAAAACTAAAAGTATTTGGTTTGTTATTTTAACAGTCAACTAGTAGTTTGACAAGTACTTCTTACTAGGGGTGTACAAATGAACCGCTCAACCGTATTCAACCGCCCAACCGCTCGCAACCGAACCGCATTTTGCGGATAATCGCGAAACGCGGTTTGGTTGTGGATTTAAATTTTAAAAATCGTTCATTCGCGGTTTGGATGCGGTTTTAAATTTTTAAAACTCGCAAAATTGCAACCGCAACTCGCAACATATATTTATAATAAAATATATTTTCAAAAATGTAGTTGATATCATAAAATTAATAAGTATATACATTTATTAACTAATCTTAGGTTAATATTAAGACTTCGTTCATAAGATTCACAATCATTATAAGATATATAAACAAACAAATGGAAAATGTAATCAACATGTAATTTTTTTTATCCTTTTCTTTTTTCTTTTCTCTCGCCTCCATATTTTTGTATGTTTTTAATATCCACTACAAGAAATTTGCAATCACACAACACCTATGAAACAACGGTCGACCAAAAAACCGTTGCCCCAAATTAGGAGACGATGGGGAATTTTTTTTCTGCGAATAATTGTTGTTAGACAACATGTAGAACAACGGTTATAGCAGTTTTTCGAAAGACTTGTCTCTGTGGCATCCTCTTATCGAGGTAGACAACAGTTCTTAAATTGCACTGTTGTCATAGATCTTTAACATAACAGTCCAAAACCGTTGTTAATAAGCTAACTTATTGTAATCTCAGACAATGGTTTTGGACTAATTTGAAAAAACAGTTGTTACAAAATATACATATAAACAACGGTTTACGGAGTCTGTTGTATAAAGGAGTCAACAGAGAAGCATCATACAACGGTTTTACAATTTTGACAGAATAACTGTCGTCTGTTTACAAGAAATCATGGCACCACCTGATTGGTGGAAAATATTTCACTTGGATCGCTGAGTTGGCGAAATGAGAGTCGTTGATTGATTTTACTTGGATTGCTTAGTTGGAAGAATGAGAACCGTCGATTGTGAGAATTTATCACACAACGGTATTTTGCAGAAACCATTGTGTAAAATCTAAAATTCAGATTGGTTGATAATTAGTGAAATAATCTTTTAAAATGACTTTTTAGACAATCAAACCTTATGGATGTTAGCATATATTGATTTTAGCCATGTAAAAAAATAATAAAAAATTTCAAAATTTATCTTGCTTGACTTTATAAGGAAAATGAGGTAAAAGTACAACTTCCTAAAACAAGATTTGTTGCCGATTAACGAAATAAATTTTTCAAATGATTTTTTGGGCGATCCAACCGTACGGATCTTAACATATATTGATTTTAGCCACGTAAAAAAATAAAAATAAAATAAAATTTATCTTGCTTGAGTTTTTAAGGAAAATGAGGTTAAAGTACAATTCTCTAAAACAAGATTCGTTGTTGATTAATGAAATAATTTTTTGGACGATCCAACCGTACGGATGTTAAAATATATTAATTTTAGCCATGTAAAAAAAATTTAAAAAATTTTAAAATTTATCTTGCTTGACTTTATAAGAAAAATAAGGTAAAAGTACAACTCCGTGAAATAAGATTCATTGCCGATTAAGGACATATTTTTTCAAAATATTTTTTGAACGATCCAACCATACGGAAGTTAAAATATATTTATTTTATCCATGTAAAAAAATAATAAAAAATTTCAAAATTTATCTTCCTTGAGTTTTAAAGGAAAATGAGGTAAAAGTACAACTCCCTAAAACAAGATTCGTTGCCGATTAACGAAATGATTTTTTCGACGATCAAACCGTACGGATGTTAACATATATTGATTTTATCCATTTAAAAAAATAATTAAAAAATTTAAACTTATCTTGTTTGTGTTTTTAAGGAAAATGAGGTAAAAGTACTACTCCCTAAAACAAGATTCGATGCCGATTAACGAACTAAATTTTTTGAATGATTTTTTGGATGATCCAACCGTACGGATGTTAAAATATATTGATTTTAGCCATGTAAAAAAATAATAAAAAAATTTAAAATTTATCTTCCTTGAGTTTTAAGGAAATTGAGGTAAAAGTACAACTCCCTAAAACAAGATTTGTTGCCGATTAACGAAATGATTTTTTGAAATGATTTTTTCGACGATCAAACCGTACGGATGTTAACATATATTGATTTTAGCCATGTAAAAAAATAATAAAAATAAAATTTATCTTGTTTGTGTTTTTAAGGAAAATGAGGTAAAAGTACTACTCCCTAAAACAAGATTCGAAGCCGATTAACGAAATAAATTTTTTGAATGATTTTTTGGATGATTCAACCATACGGATGTTAAAATATATTGATTTTAGCCATGTAAAAAAATAATAAAAAATTTTAAAATTTATCTTCCTTGAGTTTTAAAGGAAATTGAGGTAAAAGTACAACTCCCTAAAACAAGATTCGTTGCCGATTAACGAAATGATTTTTTGAAATGATTTTTTCGATGATCAAACCGTACGGATGTTAACATATATTGATTTTAGCCATGTAAAAAAATAATAAAAATAAAATTTATCTTGTTTGTGTTTTTAAGGAAAATGAAGTAAAAGTACTACTCCCTAAAACAAGATTCGATGCCGATTAACGAAATAAATTTTTTGAATAATTTTTTGGAGGATCCAACCATACGGATGTTAAAATATATTAATTTTAGCCATGTAAAAAAATAATAAAAATTTTCAAAATTTATCTTCCTTCAGTTTTAAAGGAAAATGAGGTAAAAGTACAACTCCCTAAAACAAGATTCGTTGCCGATTAACGAAATGATTTTTTGAAATGATTTTTTCGACGATCAAACCGTACAGATGTTAACATATATTGATTTTAGCCATGTAAAAAAATAATAAAAATAAAATTTATCTTGTTTGTGTTTTTAAGGAAAATGAGGTAAAAGTACTACTCCCTAAAACAAGATTCGATGCCGATTAACGAAATAATTTTTTTGAATGATTTTTTGGACGATCCAACCGTACGGATGTTAAAATATATTGATTTTAGCCATGTAAAAAAATAATAAATAATTTCAAAATTTATCTTCCTTGAGTTTTAAAGGAAAATGAGGTAAAAGTACAACTTCTTAAAACAAGATTCGTTACCGATTAACGAAATAAATTTTTCAAATGATTTTTTGGGCGATCCAACCTTACAGATTTTAACATATATTGATTTTAGCCACGTAGAAAAATAAATAAATAAAATTTATCTTGCTTGAGTTTTTAAGGAAAATGAGGTAAAAGTACAACTCCCTAAAACAAGATTCGTTGCTGATTATCGAAATAATTTTTGAAATGGTTTTTGGACAATCCAAATGTTAAAATATATTTATTTTAGCAATGTAAAAAAATAATAAAAAATTTCAAAATTTATCTTCCTTGAGTTTTAAAGGAAAATTTATCCAACCATACGGATGTTAAGATATATCAATTTTAGTCATATGAAAAAATTATTTAAAAATGAAAAATGATTTTTTCATTTTTCACACCATTTTTGGTTTTCCCCCTTTAATTTTTATTTCCCCCTTCCTTCTAATTTTCATTCCCCCCCTTACCTCCCCCTTCCCCTTTCTTTAGATCTGACCCCTCTTCTTCTCCTCTTTCTACTCTTCCATGTCTCTCCCACGACTTTTCTTTTTGTCCTCTCTCTACATGGTTTTGTCATGGATTAAGTGTGTATTATGATGGGTTTAGATTTTTGAGTTTTCAAACCCTAACCATCTCCCTCTACAATGTTTAAGATATAGTTGGAATGACAATTTTGACGAGAGCAAAGATGAGAGTATCGATAGTGCTTGGAAGGTGAGGCAATTTGTATTGATATTTACTAGTAGGCTTACCCCTCTTCCTCTTCTGCTCAGACATGGCCAATCTTTTTACTCCTCCACAAAATCCAATCTTCATCGCCGGTCATTCAAGAAACTCTTCAGTTTCCTATCGAGGTTCATATTTTATGTTAATTATTGGATTTTTGATGTACCCTTTTGAATTCTTGATAAATCTTGCTGACCCCTATTTTTGATTTGTGTGATTTCACAAAGTTAGTTGTGGTATTAGAGGAATTGGTATTGGCCATAGAGTAAACATTGAATTTTGTTCTTCTTGTTCTTGCAGGTTAAATGGAAATTACTAATTTTAGCTGATTTTGCAGGTAATTTGGGCTTTAAAATGGGCATCTGAATGAATTGGTAAATATATATGCTTTATTTGGAGTTTTGTTCTGATTATTTATGGGTTTTGGTTTAACTAATTGGAGATATTTAAAATTGATGGTCCTCTATTTTACACAAAAAACTCCTCTGTCTAAATTCCATAGTGTTCTTCAGCCATAATTTTGAGTGAATGACACTTATATATGTGTGTTAATTATGTGGTTGTTAAACACAGGGAATGTGCTAAAGAACCGGTTAGGTTCCACTCAGGTGCAGCAGAGAATAAGCTAAAAGCTCATATACAAGAAGTACTCAACTGCTGAGGGAGGAGCTGTTTCTCTTCTTCCACGGGCCACAGGTAGTAATAGATCAAATTAATTTATGACTTCCAGATGAAATTGGAGAGGGGTACGTTTTCTGGCTATTACAGATAATTCAATGGTACAACTTCATACTTTGAGTCCAACATATACTGTGATGATTATTTTCTGTGTGACCTTAATTTCCTTCTCCATTTCCAAGCTGAATAACTTGAAAATATGAAACATTTCAAATTGATCAGCTTCATACTTCTGCTAGTTTTTTTAAGAATACTAGCATATACTATTTGTGACTCTTACCTATTTTTCATACTTTCTTAATTCTTTTTCCACAAGTATTTTCGTTTGTAATCTAATATTTTCAGAGAAGCAAACATGTTATTAACTTGATTGCAAATGATTCAGCAAAAACAATTTTCCTGTTATGAACGGCTTTTAGTATCTAGATTTCCTTGTCAGGCCACATAATTGAATTATATAGTAGATATATCTACACAGGTTTTGTAGATTGTATCTAGATAATGGACATATGTATGTTATTTTGCAAAAGTTGTTCTGCCTATGCTACATATACTAGGAATGTTATGTTTTTTTTAAAACCGACTGGATTCAGAACCGCCTTGTGCAGATCTAGGGCTGTGGTCTTGAAGTAGTTATCTTTATTAGTTTTGTTCTTTTAATGCATTATACATAACTGCACTTCATTTTAATACTAAAGATGTATAATATTTATGATCTAGTGGCTTGAATCAGAAATGCTGCTGCTCACTCATCTTCATGATAGAGCAAGTGATTTAGGCAATAAGAAAAAATATCCTTTGCTGTTAATTTTATGTTTCGTTCTCTCTGGGTTTTTCTTCTTCTTTGAACATTGTAAACAATCATTATGGATAAGTTATATACACATGCTTATGGCAACACAGGTGATTTACCTTGTGATATAGTAGTATTTAATTCTTTCTTCTGAAGATAATGATAGTGAAATTGACAGTAATAAATAAGGTTTGCCTCTCACCTATCTATCTATAATATAAACACTATTATTCAATAATCTTTTTATAATTACAAAAAAGTCTTTTGTTTGTTCAGAAATGTGTATGAGGGATAAAGGCTCTGGCTTTAGCAGGAGAGGAAGGGAGCCAATATCTCCAGGAAGTAATGATATAAATGATTCCTGGAGTGGTGACAGGAATATACTAGTAAGAATGGAGAAATTGACACTAATTTACTAGACTAATATATGTATGCTCTGTTTATATTATAAAGAATTAGCATTTTATCAATGATCATCAACAATAGGTATTGTCAAAGGTGGGTTCTACTTTAGGGATAGTAGAACATGGCGTTGAGTGCCGTATTTACCTTCATATGTACCTTTTCGGTAGGTAATTGCTCTGTGAACTCGTGTTATACTTTTCTTACATTGAGTACATGAGATTTTATATTCAATATATGTTTATGAAGCTAGCCTTCCTGAAGATGAGTGTCATTATGCGATTTATGACTATGATTTTGTGACCGTAGAGAATTGGCAGAAGAGCAGAATTTTCTTCATTGAATGGTAAGTACAAAATGCAAGGTCTTAAATTTGCTTTATTTGCATTCCATTTCGTTAAGTTCATTTATTTATGATCTGTATATGGTTGTAAAGGTGTCCAAGGTAAGGAGCAAAATGATTTACGCAAGCTATAAAGACAGGTTTAAGAGGGAATTTGACGGCATCCAGCTTGACTTGCAAGCCACTGATCCAACAGAAATGGGACTTGTTGTTTTCAATAGCCAAGCTGATTAAAATGTGTACATTAATGAGCATTAGTAGAAATAGATTTTAAGTTATAATTGTAATTCTTGTAGAGAACCATTGTATTGTAAATTTAATTTCAATTGTGAAATAATAATTGAATTATTATAATACCATTTTATTTGAAAACTGGTTTAATTTAAATAATGAGATTAATTTTATAAACAGTTGTGTGAAAGCCACATTAAAAATTATGAAAACCGTTGTATGTCTCAGTGCACATAGTTTTTTTTAAAAACTGTTGTCTTTTGATATTATTTGCAATGGTTTAAATCTTTTACACCATTGCGTAAAGCTGTTGTGAGCATAGCTAAAACACAATACCCAAAAAATAAAAAACTGTTGCGTAAAGTATCTCATACATTTATTTCTTAATAAAAACCATTGTGTAACTAGATGAAATAAATACATAAACTGTTGTAGGAGTCAATTCTCATAACACTATTTTTAACTATTGTGCCTGTAAATTGTTACAACGGCTAAAAAACTGTTGTTTGTAGAATATTATAAAGGGTCATATGCGTTGTGTGAATAAAAAGAGACAATGGTTTTATATTCGGTTGTGTGATGTATTTGTTACAATGGTGCGTAACCATTGTATGAGTGCCAAACACACCGCCCCCGGATAGACAACGAAAAATTCATCTTTTAGACAACGGTGGAAAATCATTGTCTTATTCAATATTTCTTGTAGTGATCCTTGCTCCACATGGAGTATTAGTTTGTATTTTATTTTTGAATGCAAATTTATAACGTAACTTAAACTTGAATTTATTAATATTTCAAATTTATTTTTTATAAATTATTAAATATTTTAAAATAAGTGGTTGAACCGCAAACCGATCCGCAATAACCGCAAATTCGCAACCGCAATTGACGCGGTTAACCGCAACCGCATTTGCAGATGACAATTTTCTAAAATTGCTCTTCGTATTTTGGTTCGACTTTTACCACAAAACCGATCCGATCTGAACCGCGTACACCCCTACTAGGACCGACTGGATGTTTTATAACTGCATGCATTAGTTGCTTCCAGAGTGGGCAATTCCTCCTGGGTAATTTTTCTTTCCAAAATTTTCTGTTTTATCCGGTAACATAAAGATTTTTCTTTGTCTATTAGCTTTTTTGTCTTGTTATATTGGTTACTTATTACAGATTATGTTCACTTCAGACACATTTGAAAGCTTCTATAACTTAGCACAAAGCTCATATCATGAAGTTAGAACTGAATATCTGATCCTTAGGCTATTGGATAATGATGAATTAAGTCCTCATCAGGTTAATGATGTCAAGGATTACATTGATGACTATGCGGAACATAATCAGGTCTACCTAAGCCAACTTCTCTACTTTTGCATTATAATTATTTTAGTTCGATTGTTGAATACTTTTTTGACATTCCCTAGTATTTTTATCATTCAAATTTTTACATAGCATTATTAGAACTTTGAAGCATGTGCTGATTTAGATTCACTCGTTTTAAATAACAGTTGCTCAATTATGTTGGCGGCATAATAAAGCTTTTTTTTCTTTGCACTAAATTTTAGGAGGACTTTGACGAGTTCAGTGATATTGATGAACTTTACATTTCTTTACCGCTGGAGAAGGTGAAGGCACTTAAAGATTTGGTCATGATACCCCATGGACTTGTGAAGGTGGAATTTTCTGACGAGAAGCTGCAAGATAATTCTTACTGGGCAAAGGTATCACAAAATCCTTCTACTTTCTGCAAAAACAATTAGCTTAATTTTGTCATTGTTCATGTATATATTTACCAGTATTTTTCTATATCAAATAGTCTGCAGAGTGGTGCTGAAATTGAATACAGTGCTAAAGCACAAGAAGTTTTGGGG
This sequence comes from Apium graveolens, assembly GCF_009905375.1. Classification (NCBI taxonomy): domain Eukaryota; kingdom Viridiplantae; phylum Streptophyta; class Magnoliopsida; order Apiales; family Apiaceae; genus Apium; species Apium graveolens. Next base: position 14,647 of record NW_027420395.1, read on the forward strand.
CAGGTTAGAGGAAGGTATGTCTACCTCTGTAATATGCACAAACAGGATCAAATCGATTTTGTCTCATTGCCCTTTCTTTCTTTCTTTTTGAATATTTAAGAAGAACCAAAAAGTAATTTGTATGAAGAGACAAACAAAATTTATTTTGTCCATTTATTTCCCTTACTTTTACATAGAATTAATTTTTTTAATAACGACGTGGATGCTGATGGAATTGGAATATTTTTGCAACTTGGTCTTTCATGTTTCTGGAGTTTCAAATTTTAGCCTCCTCCCCCTGAAACTCATAATAAATGGTTGAATTTTATTCCATGATAAATTCCGTAGTTGTGTGCATTTGAAGTTGCTTACATAGTTTGTTATACCTTTGAAATCCGATTATTAGTGTTACTTATTTACCTTGCACCAATTGAAAGGCACGCTTATGTTTCTAAAATTATTTGTTCCACAATATGTTGTACATTTTATGGTACATAAGTACATTCTTTAGGGGAAGAACAATTGTAGCATTGCAGGATAGGATATTTTTACAAATGAAAGGATTTAATTCTTCGAGAATAACATTGATATATTATAAACTCCCTCTTGTCCTTTGTATAGATAGTTTGACTTTTGACAGAGAACTCAAGGTAAGAACACACAACTTTTTCCAGTTAAAAATATCTAGTATTTATTCATAAAAAAATTACAAAAATAATAATTTTAACTATGTGGTCTAGATACTTTGAAGTGTGTACAAAAAGTCATACGATCTGTAATAAGGACACAAGGGAGTACATTTTATAAAAACCGGTTTCTCTCCTGATGTACGTTGTACATAACGATCAAGTAAGATATTTTAGGAGTGGAATTTTCTTGTCGGCAGCGCTTTAAATTTGCTACATAGTAGGTGTAATATTGGTTTTTTATGGTGGTCGATTGGGAAGATATAGATTTAAATTCAAGTATATGCACAAGTATTAGGTTATTTTTTGACATGTTCTTAAAAAATAAATGTGACTAAATCTTTTTCATATGTAGAGATGGAAGTTGTGTGTATTTGTCTTGGACTTTATTCTTTTGGGCCTTGTATGTAGACATTCTTCTGTGGTGAACTGGTGATCAAAATTGCCAACTTTGTAAATATACCATTAAATTTGTTCTTTGTATTTAACAACTCTTCAATTATGTGCCTGTTGACAGGGACTTTCGACACGAGAAGATAACAAAGAAACGTGGTAGCTATAGAGGAGGAATGATAGATCTGCAATCTCACTCTGTAAAGTTTAATTATTCAGATAAAGATTAATGACCAACACTTTGGCTTCCATCATTCTAATTTTTACCTCAATGAGGGGTTTTGCTTTGGTATACTTTGGCTAAAATTGTAAAAATGTAAAAATATTTTCAACGATTTTTTCTTCTAAAATTGATCGAAGTCCAGATGTTTGTTTATTTTTGCAGTGAATACACTTTATTTTCTTTGCTATGTTAGGTCTTTTCTTAAGAAGTGGAAATTTACACACTTTGTCTATAAACTTCTTATACATCACTTTTAATGAATTAATACTGATGTCAAAAAAACAATTGTACATCACTTTTAATGAATAAATACTAATGTCTCAAAAGCAATTGTACATCACTTTTAAATAAGAAAAACTTATGTAAAAAAAATTAATGTACATCGCTTTTTGATAAAAAACTGATGTCAAAGACTGACATGTTCAAGTCTAAATTAAACATAGACATCACTTTGTTTGGGATAAAACTGATGTCTATATGCAAATATAGACATCACCTTTTACTGAATAAATTGATGTTTAATATTTTATTTTACATCACCTAAAAGAAAATAAATGATGTCTATGTGGCAAAAAACATAGCTCATTATATGTTTAATCTGTTGTAATAGTTGTATTTATTAATTAAATTATTTATTTCTAATATTTTTTATAAAAAAACTAATGCATGGACATCAGCCAGTTTGCCGATGTCTAAGCAAGTAAAAGACATCAGGTTATGGCCGATGTCTAGAATAGATATCACCGACATCAACATCGGTTGCCAAACAGCATAGACATCGGCCAACGACCGATGTCTATGGACATTTTTCTTGTAGTGTTAATAGCCTCTCGCTAACATCATATTCTATTTGTTGCTTGTATAACTCAATTCAAATCTCCATCTTCTATGTATAATTGAGCTAACTTACTCTTTCTGGGTATATACATATAAACGCCCTATGAATTCGCTATACTGGTAGCGTTGAAGCCAACTCACTTCTATTTATCCTGCCTATTTTACTATCTAGGAGGGACCAGCATAACACATCTTAATTCTCTTTTTCTTTCTAATTCTAGTAACTCATGCTTATGAGCATTTCCAACTGTTACTCAGTGTTGAACCTCGTCCCCATATGTTTCTTCGTTCAAATAACCTAATTTGTAATCACTTTCCATCGCATTCGTGGCTCTTTAATCATTCCCATAATCTTCTTTTTCATCTATAAATGATGTACTGAGACCATGGCGTATTTGATTTCTGACGTTGATTATGATATTTTTCCAAATACCTTTCTTATAATTTCTCAGGTCTCATCACTTTAATCACAACTCAACGGTCTCTTACCGATATTAAATCTATCAGTTACTAACATAACATGAATCAACTTTCATTTTATACATAGGGAGCTAAATTACCCTTCTTAGTCATATACATTTGAACATCTTATGAACTCATCATGCATGTAACAACAAGGCCGACTCATTCGTAATCATTATATCTATATCATTGTCTCAATATACTAACTTAATTTATACTAATCTGCTTCTCTTTCTATTCTACTTTACTTCTTGCGTCTCCTTCTGTTTGGTTAGTCTGGCCTATAATCGTTTTCAATCGTATTTGAGAACCTTTAGCTGGTCTCTTGTACTTTCCATCCATCTGCGCCCGATATACTGAGCTCATGGCGTCTAATGCTTCGAAATGTTCTAAATCTATCCAAAACTAAAAATTAAAAAAAAATCTCGACAATTGCATTTAACTCACCACTTTGTAGTATACTTCAATTTCTTTTCAATCAATATCAAGTATATTCATCGAGCGAGAATCTTTTACTATCTGAAAGGAAATATTAGTTTGGAATTGAATGAATCATAACTTTATTAACCGAACTCTTGGTACTAATACTTATTTTGTTGTCATATCAAATTAGATATCAATATGAACTTTGATACTCACAACATTCCATACTGAAGTCAACATCAATCATCTATATTAATACCACCTTTGATATCTAACAACAAAGTGAGTATCTGCATCATCTAGAAACTGGATCAAAACCTGTTCTTCAATTTCTAACTTTTCCAATTCCTTTATCCGCTCCCCAGCAATCTTAGTGATATTCACTCTTTCTTTTCTACTCAAGACATCTGTCTCTGAATGGATCTTGCTTGGTTGGTAATTAACCATACTTTCGTAGCTCATAATTAATTATAACCAGAATTCATACCTTTGAAGATTAGAACGCAGTTGCTAATCTCTCACGCTTCGCATGCATATCTTCAGGTGTTCAACTTGGTCTTCCTTAGTTCTTGAATGGGCGAGGATGTTATTAATAAATACAATTACACTATCCAATTACTCCTTATACACTATGTTCATTTAATCTTCAAACTTACAATTTCTGATAACTGATGCGTGACTTCATACCTCCATTCTCTTTTCTCCATGATCACTTTTGTGTATAGCGCGAAGTACTCTTTATTTCATTATTCTTTCATTCCATATTTCTGAAGTTTTCATTCACTCAATATCTCATTCCTACTAGGTTATACGATACAAGGCTTTTGACACCAGCTCGACTCCATACAGTAACTGATGAGAAATTCTTACCTCATTTCTCGAGGTAACCTTGGTAAATCATTCGTTAGAACCTTCGGGGCTTTTCTTTAATTCTAAAGAATTCCGATATAAGATTAATTGTAATGTTCTTCTTTAACAGTTCGCCACTAATACCTTGGTTTAATATCCCTTATTTACACACATTCTTTGAATGAAATTTCTATCTTCAATTATCGGTGCTTCACTTCATTAACCTATCAGTTCTGACACAGCTGACGTTCACGACTTTCTTATATCCTGGACTATTTTATAAAATTTCTTTCTATTTTATAAATTTCTTTATCATCCTACGTCTTGCCTCTTCTGCTCACATATCATAAGCATCTATCAATAATTTACTCATGGAATTCTATTCAACACATACTTCTATCTACCCTTCGTTTTACCCAAATCCGATTAACGGATTGAAAGTTATGCAATAATCAAGCAAGTACCGAATATATAGACCGATAGTCAATTAACAAGTCACATATAGCATATAATACATCACGTAATTAATGCTATATCATTTATAAAGAAGTCTCGGGTCATAAATAGGCTTTCTGGTATTTAAAATGATTTTTAAAACATTTTTCAGAATTAAAACGAGTCGTTGGATCAATTTCGGAATAATGAACAGGGTTCGGTTGGCCGATTCTGGCTCCGAAACAATTTTATACTAATTATCGAGCCTTGGAAATAATTTAGAATAATATTTTAAAGCTCGAAACTATTTTTTCAGAATTTTTAAATCATTTTTTAATAATTAAATCTAATTAAATAATTAATTAAAATCAATTAATAATTAATTAAATCAATTAATCAATTAATTTTCAAATTAATTGACCAACTAATCAATTAGAAATTAACTGAAATTAATTAACTAATTAATTTAGATTTATTTTGGAATTAAAAATAATTTTCGGAATTAAAATACTAATTTTTAGAATTTTCAGAAATTAAAAATGAATTTTTACAATAAAAATAAATAGGAAATGTGATTTTTAAACATTTTTAAAACAGGAATCCAACTTTTGCAAACTCTGGAAACTACAGGGACTGAACTTCATCGTTTTCAAAAGTTGGGGTACTAAACTGTAATTTTCCAGGGGGTCGCCGGAAAACAGTCGGGTTTTTCCCCGTCCAGGCATTATATGGAGTCTTTCCTCAAGACTCACGGTGGTAGACTATTTAAGATGCATATTGCATGGCAAATCGCTTCTCCCTACATAACAACTTATATATATTTCTCGTTTAATTAATTAACAAGCTTTAAGCCATAATTACTACATTTCAATTTCTCCGCCCAAAAATTCATTTTGTTGTGGAGTATAAGGAATTGAAAAGTTCATGACAATGCCATTTTCTTTGCAATATAACTTGAATTAATTCGACATGAATTCTCCTTCCTTGTATGTCCTAATGACCTTTATTTTCTTGTTTGTTTCCTTTATAACCTGAAACCTGAATTTCTTGAAAGCCTCCATTGCTTCATCTTTGCTGGAAAGCATATACTACAAGAAAATAAGGCTAAATACAACCGCATAAATACAACCGGAGTCAAATTCAACCACTTTCGGTTGAATTTAAGGGGCGCGGCTAAATTCAACGGCATGCGGTCGTATTTATTTACGGTCGTATTTACGCGGTCGTATGTGGTTGAATTCAGCTGTACTCCTAAATTCAACCGTATTCGGTCGAATTTAGCCTTATCAAAAAATGGGGGGAATTTTCCCGCCAGGAAATTTTTTTTGACACTCCTAAATTCAACCGTTTTCGGTCGAATTTGATATTTTAAAATGGCGGGAAATTTCATGCACTTTTAAAATATTGGTTGCAAAAGTGAGGGGAATTTTTCGCTTTTCTAAAAAATGTAATTTTAGTAGAAATCAATTGTGTTTATCTATTATGAATGAATTCGGTAATATTAATTATTTTCAGAATTTTATTTTTTAAAATAAATTAATTAATTAACTTATTAACTTTGTATATGTTATTTGCGAACCGAGATGTTCACGAAACAAATATAAAGATTTATATATATTTTAGTGATATGATAAAAATTTAGAAAAAACTAAAAGTATTTGGTTTGTTATTTTAACAGTCAACTAGTAGTTTGACAAGTACTTCTTACTAGGGGTGTACAAATGAACCGCTCAACCGTATTCAACCGCCCAACCGCTCGCAACCGAACCGCATTTTGCGGATAATCGCGAAACGCGGTTTGGTTGTGGATTTAAATTTTAAAAATCGTTCATTCGCGGTTTGGATGCGGTTTTAAATTTTTAAAACTCGCAAAATTGCAACCGCAACTCGCAACATATATTTATAATAAAATATATTTTCAAAAATGTAGTTGATATCATAAAATTAATAAGTATATACATTTATTAACTAATCTTAGGTTAATATTAAGACTTCGTTCATAAGATTCACAATCATTATAAGATATATAAACAAACAAATGGAAAATGTAATCAACATGTAATTTTTTTTATCCTTTTCTTTTTTCTTTTCTCTCGCCTCCATATTTTTGTATGTTTTTAATATCCACTACAAGAAATTTGCAATCACACAACACCTATGAAACAACGGTCGACCAAAAAACCGTTGCCCCAAATTAGGAGACGATGGGGAATTTTTTTTCTGCGAATAATTGTTGTTAGACAACATGTAGAACAACGGTTATAGCAGTTTTTCGAAAGACTTGTCTCTGTGGCATCCTCTTATCGAGGTAGACAACAGTTCTTAAATTGCACTGTTGTCATAGATCTTTAACATAACAGTCCAAAACCGTTGTTAATAAGCTAACTTATTGTAATCTCAGACAATGGTTTTGGACTAATTTGAAAAAACAGTTGTTACAAAATATACATATAAACAACGGTTTACGGAGTCTGTTGTATAAAGGAGTCAACAGAGAAGCATCATACAACGGTTTTACAATTTTGACAGAATAACTGTCGTCTGTTTACAAGAAATCATGGCACCACCTGATTGGTGGAAAATATTTCACTTGGATCGCTGAGTTGGCGAAATGAGAGTCGTTGATTGATTTTACTTGGATTGCTTAGTTGGAAGAATGAGAACCGTCGATTGTGAGAATTTATCACACAACGGTATTTTGCAGAAACCATTGTGTAAAATCTAAAATTCAGATTGGTTGATAATTAGTGAAATAATCTTTTAAAATGACTTTTTAGACAATCAAACCTTATGGATGTTAGCATATATTGATTTTAGCCATGTAAAAAAATAATAAAAAATTTCAAAATTTATCTTGCTTGACTTTATAAGGAAAATGAGGTAAAAGTACAACTTCCTAAAACAAGATTCGTTGCCGATTAACGAAATAAATTTTTCAAATGATTTTTTGGGCGATCCAACCGTACGGATCTTAACATATATTGATTTTAGCCACGTAAAAAAATAAAAATAAAATAAAATTTATCTTGCTTGAGTTTTTAAGGAAAATGAGGTTAAAGTACAATTCTCTAAAACAAGATTCGTTGTTGATTAATGAAATAATTTTTTGGACGATCCAACCGTACGGATGTTAAAATATATTAATTTTAGCCATGTAAAAAAAATTTAAAAAATTTTAAAATTTATCTTGCTTGACTTTATAAGAAAAATAAGGTAAAAGTACAACTCCGTGAAATAAGATTCATTGCCGATTAAGGACATATTTTTTCAAAATATTTTTTGAACGATCCAACCATACGGATGTTAAAATATATTTATTTTATCCATGTAAAAAAATAATAAAAAATTTCAAAATTTATCTTCCTTGAGTTTTAAAGGAAAATGAGGTAAAAGTACAACTCCCTAAAACAAGATTCGTTGCCGATTAACGAAATGATTTTTTCGATGATCAAACCGTACGGATGTTAACATATATTGATTTTATCCATTTAAAAAAATAATTAAAAAATTTAAACTTATCTTGTTTGTGTTTTTAAGGAAAATGAGGTAAAAGTACTACTCCCTAAAACAAGATTCGATGCCGATTAACGAACTAAATTTTTTGAATGATTTTTTGGATGATCCAACCGTACGGATGTTAAAATATATTGATTTTAGCCATGTAAAAAAATAATAAAAAAATTTAAAATTTATCTTCCTTGAGTTTTAAGGAAATTGAGGTAAAAGTACAACTCCCTAAAACAAGATTTGTTGCCGATTAACGAAATAATTTTTTGAAATGATTTTTTCGACGATCAAACCGTACGGATGTTAACATATATTGATTTTAGCCATGTAAAAAAATAATAAAAATAAAATTTATCTTGTTTGTGTTTTTAAGGAAAATGAGGTAAAAGTACTACTCCCTAAAACAAGATTCGATGCCGATTAACGAAATAAATTTTTTGAATGATTTTTTGGATGATCCAACCGTACGGATGTTAAAATATATTGATTTTAGCCATGTAAAAAAATAATAAAAAATTTTAAAATTTATCTTCCTTGAGTTTTAAAGGAAATTGAGGTAAAAGTACAACTCCCTAAAACAAGATTCGTTGCCGATTAACGAAATGATTTTTTGAAATGATTTTTTCAATGATCAAACTGTACGGATGTTAACATATATTGATTTTAGCCATGTAAAAAAATAATAAAAATAAAATTTATCTTGTTTGTGTTTTTAAGGAAAATGAGGTAAAAGTACTACTCCCTAAAACAAGATTCGATGCCGATTAACGAAATAAATTTTTTGAATAATTTTTTGGAGGATCCAACCATACGGATGTTAAAATATATTAATTTTAGCCATGTAAAAAAATAATAAAAAATTTCAAAATTTATCTTCCTTGAGTTTTAAAGGAAAATGAGGTAAAAGTACAACTCCCTAAAACAAGATTCGTTGCCGATTAACGAAATAATTTTTTGAAATGATTTTTTCGATGATCAAACCGTACAGATGTTAACATATATTGATTTTAGCCATGTAATAAAATAATAAAAATAAAATTTATCTTGTTTGTGTTTTTAAGGAAAATGAGGTAAAAGTACTACTCCCTAAAACAAGATTCGATGCCGATTAACGAAATAATTTTTTTGAATGATTTTTTGGACGATCCAACCGTACGGATGTTAAAATATATTGATTTTAGCCATGTAAAAAAATAATAAATAATTTCAAAATTTATCTTCCTTGAGTTTTAAAGGAAAATGAGGTAAAAGTACAACTTCTTAAAACAAGATTCGTTGCCGATTAACGAAATAAATTTTTCAAATGATTTTTTGGGCGATCCAACCTTACAGATTTTAACATATATTGATTTTAGCCACGTAGAAAAATAAATAAATAAAATTTATCTTGCTTGAGTTTTTAAGGAAAATGAGGTAAAAGTACAACTCCCTAAAACAAGATTCGTTGCTGATTATCGAAATAATTTTTGAAATGGTTTTTGGACAATCCAAATGTTAAAATATATTTATTTTAGCAATGTAAAAAAATAATAAAAAATTTCAAAATTTATCTTCCTTGAGTTTTAAAGGAAAATTTATCCAACCGTACGGATGTTAAGATATATCAATTTTAGTCATATGAAAAAATTATTTAAAAATGAAAAATGATTTTTTCATTTTTCACACCATTTTTGGTTTTCCCCCTTTAATTTTTATTTCCCCCTTCCTTCTAATTTTCATTCCCCCCTTACCTCCCCCTTCCCCTTTCTTTAGATCTGACCCCTCTTCTTCTCCTCTTTCTACTCTTCCATGTCTCTCCCACGACTTTTCTCTTTGTCCTCTCTCTACATGGTTTTGTCGTGGATTAAGTGTGTATTATGATGGGTTTAGATTTTTGAGTTTTCAAACCCTAACCATCTCCCTCTACAATGTTTAAGATATAGTTGGAATGACAATTTTGACGAGAGCAAAGATGAGAGTATCGATAGTGCTTGGAAGGTGAGGCAATTTGTATTGATATTTACTAGTAGGCTTACCCCTCTTCCTCTTCTGCTCAGACATGGCCAATCTTTTTACTCCTCCACAAAATCCAATCTTCATCGCCGGTCATTCAAGAAACTCTTCAGTTTCCTATCCAGGTTCATATTTTATGTTAATTATTGGATTTTTGATGTACCCTTTTGAATTCTTGATAAATCTTGCTGACCCCTATTTTTGATTTGTGTGATTTCACAAAGTTAGTTGTGGTATTAGAGGAATTGGTATTGGCCATACAGTAAACATTGAATTTTGTTCTTCTTGTTCTTGCAGGTTAAATGGAAATTACTAATTTTAGCTGATTTTGCAGGTAATTTGGGCTTTAAAATGGGCATCTGAATGAATTGGTAAATATATATGCTTTATTTGGAGTTTTGTTCTGATTATTTATGGGTTTTGGTTTAACTAATTGGAGATTTTTAAAATTGATGGTCCTCTATTTTACACAAAAAACTCCTCTGTCTAAATTCCATAGTGTTCTTCAGCCATAATTTTGAGTGAATGACACTTATATATGTGTGTTAATTTTGTGGTTGTTAAACACAGGGAATGTGCTAAAGAACCGGTTAGGTTCCACTCAGGTGCAGCAGAGAATAAGCTAAAAGCTCATATACAAGAAGTACTCAAATGTTGAGGGAGGAGCTGTTTCTCTTCTTCCACGGGCCACAGGTAGTAATAGATCAAATTAATTTATGACTTCCAGATGAAATTGGAGAGGGGTACGTTTTCTGGCTATTACAGATAATTCAATGGTACAACTTCATACTTTGAGTCCAACATATACTATGATGATTATTTTCTGTGTGACCTTAATTTCCTTCTCCATTTCCAAGCTGAATAACTTGAAAATATGAAACATTTCAAATTGATCAGCTTCATACTTCTGCTAGTTTTTTTAAGAATACTAGCATATACTATTTGTGACTCTTACCTATTTTTCATACTTTCTTAATTCTTTTTCCACAAGTATTTTCGTTTGTAATCTAATATTTTCAGAGAAGCAAACATGTTATTAACTTGATTGCAAATGATTCAGCAAAAACAATTTTCCTGTTATGAACGGCTTTTAGTATCTAGATTTCATTGTCAGGCCACATAATTGAATTATATAGTAGATATATCTACACAGGTTTTGTAGATTGTATGTAGATAATGGACATATGTATGTTATTTTGCAAAAGTTGTTCAGCCTATGCTACATATACTAGGAATGTTATGTTTTTTTTAAAACCGACTGGATTCAGAACCGCCTTGTGCAGATCTAGGGCTGTGGTCTTGAAGTAGTTATCTTTATTAGTTTTGTTCTTTTAATGCATTATACATAACTGCACTTCATTTTAATACTAAAGATGTATAATATTTATGATCCAGTGGCTTGAATCAGAAATGCTGCGGCTCACTCATCTTCATGATAGAGCAAGTGATTTAGGTAATAAGAAAAAATATCCTTTGCTGTTAATTTTATGTTTCGTTCTCTCTGGGTTTTTCTTCTTCTTTGAACATTGTAAACAATCATTATGGATAAGTTATATACACATGTTTATGGCAACACAGGTGATTTACCTTGTGATATAGTAGTATTTAATTCTTACTTCTGAAGATAATGATAGTGAAATTGACAGTAATAAATAAGATTTGCCTCTCACCTATCTATCTATAATATAAACACTATTATTCAATAATCTTTTTATAATTACAAAAAAGTCTTTTGTTTGTTCAGAAATGTGTATGAGGGATAAAGGCTCTGGCTTTAGCAGGAGAGGAAGGGAGCCAATATCTCCAGGAAGTAATGATATAAATGATTCCTGGAGTGGTGAAAGGAATATACTAGTAAGAATGGAGAAATTGACACTAATTTACTAGACTAATATATGTATGCTCTGTTTATATTATAAAGAATTAGCATTTTATCAATGATCATCAACAATAGGTATTGTCAAAGGTGGGTTCTACTTTAGGGATAGTAGAACATGGCGTTGAGTGTCGTATTTACCTTCATATGTACCTTTTCGGTAGGTAATTGCTCTGTGAACTCGTGTTATACTTTTCTTACATTGAGTACATGAGATTTTACATTCAATATATGTTTATGAAGCTAGCCTTCCTGAAGATGAGTGTCATTATGCGATTTATGACTATGATTTTGTGACCGTAGAGAATTGGCAGAAGAGCAGAATTTTCTTCATTGAATGGTAAGTAAAAAATGCAAGGTCTTAAATTTGCTTTATTTGCATTCCATTTCGTTAAGTTCATTTATTTATGATCTGTATATGGTTGTAAAGGTGTCCAAGGTAAGGAGCAAAATGATTTACGCAAGCTATAAAGACAGGTTTAAGAGGGAATTTGACGGCATCCAGCTTGACTTGCAAGCCACTGATCCAACAGAAATGGGACTTGATGTTTTCAATAGCCAAGCTGATTAAAATGTGTACATTAATGAGCATTAGTAGAAATAGATTTTAAGTTATAATTGTAATTCTTGTAGAGAACCATTGTATTGTAAATTTAATTTCAATTGTGAAATAATAATTGAATTATTATAATACCATTTTATTTGAAAACTGGTTTAATTTAAATAATGAGATTAATTTTATAAACAGTTGTGTGAAAGCCACATTAAAAATTATGAAAACCGTTGTATGTCTCAGTGCACATAGTTTTTTTTAAAAACTATTGTCTTTTGATATTATTTGCAATGGTTTAAATCTTTTACACCATTGCGTAAAGCTGTTGTGAGCATAGCTAAAACACAATACCCAAAAAATAAAAAACCGTTGCGTAAAGTATCTCATACATTTATTTCTTAATAAAAACCATTGTGTAACTAGATGAAATAAATACATAAACTGTTGTAGGAGTCAATTCTCATAACACTATTTTTAACTATTGTGCCTGTAAATTGTTACAACGGCTAAAAAACTGTTGTTTGTAGAATATTATAAAGGGTCATATGCGTTGTGTGAATAAAAAGAGACAATGGTTTTATATTCGGTTGTGTGATGTATTTGTTACAATGGTGCGTAACCATTGTATGAGTGCCAAACACACCGCCCCCGGATAGACAACGAAAAATTCATCTTTTAGACAACGGTGGAAAATCATTGTCTTATTCAATATTTCTTGTAGTGATCCTTGCTCCACATGGAGTATTAGTTGGTATTTTATTTTTGAATGCAAATTTATAACGTAACTTAAACTTGAATTTATTAATATTTCAAATTTATTTTTTATAAATTATTAAATATTTTAAAATAAGTGGTTGAACCGCAAACCGATCCGCAATAACCGCAAATTCGCAACCGCAATTGACGCGGTTAACCGCAACCGCATTTGCGGATGACAATTTTCTAAAATTGCTCTTCGTATTTTGGTTCGACTTTTACCACAAAACCGATCCGATCTGAACCGCGTACACCCCTACTAGGACCGACTGGATGTTTTATAACTGCATGCGTTAGTTGCTTCCAGAGTGGGCAATTCCTCCTGGGTAATTTTTCTTTCCAAAATTTTCTGTTTTATCCGGTAACATAAAGATTTTTCTTTGTCTATTAGCTTTTTTGTCTTGTTATATTGGTTACTTATTACAGATTATGTTCACTTCAGACACATTTGAAAGCTTCTATAACTTAGCACAAAGCTCATATCATGAAGTTAGAACTGAATATCTGATCCTTAGGCTATTGGATAATGATGAATTAAGTCCTCATCAGGTTAATGATGTCAAGGATTACATTGATGACTATGCGGAACATAATCAGGTCTACCTAAGCCAACTTCTCTACTTTTGCATTATAATTATTTTAGTTCGATTGTTGAATACTTTTTTGACATTCCCTAGTATTTTTATCATTCAAATTTTTACATAGCATTATTAGAACTTTGAAGCATGTGCTGATTTAGATTCACTCGTTTTAAATAACAGTTGCTCAATTATGTTGGCGGCATAATAAAGCTTTTTTTTCTTTGCACTAAATTTTAGGAGGACTTTGACGAGTTCAGTGATATTGATGAACTTTACATTTCTTTACCGCTGGAGAAGGTGAAGGCACTTAAAGATTTGGTCATGATACCCCATGGACTTGTGAAGGTGGAATTTTCTGACGAGAAGCTGCAAGATAATTCTTACTGGGCAAAGGTATCACAAAATCCTTCTACTTTCTGCAAAAACAATTAGCTTAATTTTGTCATTGTTCATGTATATATTTACCAGTATTTTTCTATATCAAATAGTCTGCAGAGTGGTGCTGAAATTGAATACAGTGCTAAAGCACAAGAAGTTTTGGGGCAGGTTAGAGGAAGGTATGTCTACCTCTGTAATATGCACAAACAGGATCAAATCGATTTTGTCTCATTGCCCTTTCTTTCTTTCTTTTTGAATATTTAAGAAGAACCAAAAAGTAATTTATATGAAGAGACAAACAAAATTTATTTTGTCCATTTATTTCCCTTACTTTTACATAGAATTAATTTTTTTAATAACGACATGGATGCTGATGGAATTGGAATATTTTTGCAACTTGGTCTTTCATGTTTCTGGAGTTTCAAATTTTAGCCTCCTCCCCCTGAAACTCATAATAAATGGTTGAATTTTATTCCATGATAAATTCCGTAGTTGTGTGCATTTGAAGTTGCTTACATAGTTTGTTATACCTTTGAAATCCGTTTATTAGTGTTACTTATTTACCTTGCACCAATTGAAAGGCACGCTTATGTTTCTAAAATTATTTCTTCCACAATATGTTGTACATTTTATGGTACATAAGTACATTCTTTAGGGGAAGAACAATTGTAGCATTGCAGGATAGGATATTTTTACAAATGAAAGGATTTAATTCTTCGAGAATAACACTGATATATTATAAACTCCCTCTTGTCCTTTGTATAGATAGTTTGACTTTTGACAGAGAACTCAAGGTAAGAACACACAACTTTTTCCAGTTAAAAATATCTAGTATTTATTCATAAAAAAATTACAAAAATAATAATTTTAACTATGTGGTCTAGATACTTTGAAGTGTGTACAAAAAGTCATACGATCTGTAATAAGGACACAAGGGAGTACATTTTATAAAAACCGGTTTCTCTCCTGATGTACGTTGTACATAACGATCAAGTAAGATATTTTAGGAGTGGAATTTTCTTGTCGGCAGCGCTTTAAATTTGCTACATAGTAGGTGTAATATTGGTTTTTTATGGTGGTCGATTGGGAAGATATAGATTTAAATTCAAGTATATGCACAAGTATTAGGTTATTTTTTGACATGTTCTTAAAAAATAAATGTGACTAAATCTTTTTCATATGTAGAGATGGAAGTTGTGTGTATTTGTCTTGGACTTTATTCTTTTGGGCCTTGTATGTAGACATTCTTCTGTGGTGAACTGGTGATCAAAATTGCCAACTTTGTAAATATACCATTAAATTTGTTCTTTGTATTTAACAACTCTTCAATTATGTGCCTGTTGACAAGGACTTTCGACACGAGAAGATAACAAAGAAACGTGGTAGCTATAGAGGAGGAATGATAGATCTGCAATCTCACTCTGTAAAGTTTAATTATTCAGATAAAGATTAATGACCAACACTTTGGCTTCCATCATTCTAATTTTTACCTCAATGAGGGGTTTTGCTTTGGTATACTTTGGCTAAAATTGTAAAAATGTAAAAATATTTTCAACGATTTTTTCTTCTAAAATTGATCGAAGTCCAGATGTTTGTTTATTTTTGCAGTGAATACACTTTATTTTCTTTGCTATGTTAGGTCTTTTCTTAAGAAGTGGAAATTTACACACTTTGTCTATAAACTTCTTATACATCACTTTTAATGAATTAATACTGATGTCAAAAAAACAATTGTACATCACTTTTAATGAATAAATACTAATGTCTCAAAAGCAATTGTACATCACTTTTAAATAAGAAAAACTTATGTAAAAAAAATTAATGTACACCGCTTTTTGATAAAAAACTGATGTCAAAGACTGACATGTTCAAGTCTAAATTAAACATAGACATCACTTTGTTTGGGATAAAACTGATGTCTATATGCAAATATAGACATCACCTTTTACTGAATAAATTGATGTTTAATATTTTATTTTACATCACCTAAAAGAAAATAAATGATGTCTATGTGGCAAAAAACATAGCTCATTATATGTTTAATCTGTTGTAATAGTTGTAATTTATTAATTAAATTATTTATTTCTAATATTTTTTATAAAAAAACTAATGCATGGACATCAGCCAGTTTGCCGATGTCTAAGCAAGTAAAAGACATCGGGTTATGGCCGATGTCTAGAATAGATATCACCGACATCAACATCGGTTGCCAAACAGCATAGACATCGGCCAAAAACCGATGTCTATGGACATTTTTCTTGTAGTGTTAATAGCCTCTCGCTAACATCATATTCTATTTGTTGCTTGTATAACTCAATTCAAATCTCCATCTTCTATGTATAATTGAGCTAACTTACTCTTTCTGGGTATATACATATAAACGCCCTATGAATTCGCTATACTGGTAGCGTTGAAGCCAACTCACTTCTATTTATCCTACCTATTTTACTATCTAGGAGGGACCAGCATAACACATCTTAATTCTCTTTTTCTTTCTAATTCTAGTAACTCATGCTTATGAGCATTTCCAACTGTTACTCAGTGTTGAACCTCGTCCCCATATGTTTCTTCGTTCAAATAACCTAATTTGTAATCACTTTCCATCGCATTCGTGGCTCTTTAATCATTCCCATAATCTTCTTTTTCATCTATAAATGATGTACTGAGACCATGGCGTATTTGATTTCTGACGTTGATTATGATATTTTTTCAAATACCTTTCTTATAATTTCTCAGGTCTCATCACTTTAATCACAACTCAACGGTCTTTTACCGATATTAAATCTATCAGTTACTAACATAACATGAATCAACTTTCATTTTATACATAGGGAGCTAAATTACCCTTCTTAGTCATATACATTTGAACATCTTATGAACTCATCATGCATGTAACAACAAGGCCGACTCATTCGTAATCGTTATATCTATATCATTGTCTCAATATACTAACTTAATTTATACTAATCTGCTTCTCTTTCTATTCTACTTTACTTCTTGCGTCTCCTTCTGTTTGGTTAGTCTGGCCTATAATCGTTTTCAATCGTATTTGAGAACCTTTAGCTGGTCTCTTGTATTTTCCATCCATCTGCGCCCGATATACTGAGCTCATGGCGTCTAATGCTTCGAAATGTTCTAAATCTATTCAAAACTAAAAATTAAAAAAAAATCTCGACAATTGCATTTAACTCACCACTTTGTAGTATACTTCAATTTCTTTTCAATCAATATCAAGTATATTCATCGAGCGAGAATCTTTTACTATCTGAAAGGAAATATTAGTTTGGAATTGAATGAATCATAACTTTATTAACTGAACTCTTGGTACTAATACTTATTTTGTTGTCATATCAAATTAGATATCAATATGAACTTTGATACTCACAACATTCCATACTGAAGTCAACATCAATCATCTATATTAATACCACCTTTGATATCTAACAACAAAGTGAGTATCTGCATCATCTAGAAACTGGATCAAAACCTGTTCTTCAATTTCTAACTTTTCCAATTCCTTTATCCGCTCCCCAGCAATCTTAGTGATATTCACTCTTTCTTTTCTACTCAAGACATCTGTCTCTGAATGGATCTTGCTTGGTTGGTAATTAACCATACTTTCGTAGCTCATAATTAATTATAACCAGAATTCATACCTTTGAAGATTAGAACGCAGTTGCTAATCTCTCACGCTTCGCATGCATATCTTCAGGTGTTCAACTTGGTCTTCCTTAGTTCTTGAATGGGCGAGGATGTTATTAATAAATACAATTACACTATCCAATTACTCCTTATACACTATGTTCATTTAATCTTCAAACTTACAATTTCTGATAACTGATGCGTGACTTCATACCTCCATTCTCTTTTCTCCATGATCACTTTTGTGTATAGCGTGAAGTACTCTTTATTTCATTATTCTTTCATTCCATATTTCTGAAGTTTTCATTCACTCAATATCTCATTCCTACTAGGTTATACGATACAGGGCTTTTGACACCAGCTCGACTCCATACAGTAACTGATGAGAAATTCTTACCTCATTTCTCGAGGTAACCTTGGTAAATCATTCGTTAGAACCTTCGGGGCTTTTCTTTAATTCTAAAGAATTCCGATATAAGATTAATTGTAATGTTCTTCTTTAACAGTTCGCCACTAATACCTTGGTTTAATATCCCTTATTTACACACATTCTTTGAATGAAATTTCTATCTTCAATTATCGGCGCTTCACTTCATTCTCCTATCAGTTCTGACACAGCTGACGTTCACGACTTTCTTATATCCTGGACTATTTTATAAAATTTCTTTCTATTTTATAAATTTCTTTATCATCCTACGTCTTGCCTCTTCTACTCACATATCATAAGCATCTATCAATAATTTACTCATGGAATTCTATTCAACACATACTTCTATCTACCCTTCGTTTTACCCAAATCCGATTAACGGATTGAAAGTTATGCAATAATCAAGCAAGTACCGAATATATAGACCGATAGTCAATTAACAAGTCACATATAGCATATAATACATCACGTAATTAATGCTATATCATTTATAAAGAAGTCTCGGGTCATAAATAGGCTTTCTGGTATTTAAAATGATTTTTAAAACATTTTTCAGAATTAAAACGAGTCGTTGGATCAATTTCGGAATAATGAACAGGGTTCGGTTGGCCGATTCTGGCTCCGAAACAATTTTATACTAATTATCGAGCCTTGGAAATAATTTAGAATAATATTTTAAAGCTCGAAACTATTTTTTCAGAATTTTTAAATCATTTTTTAATAATTAAATCTAATTAAATAATTAATTAAAATCAATTAATAATTAATTAAATCAATTAATCAATTAATTTTCAAAATAATTGACCAACTAATCAATTAGAAATTAACTGAAATTAATTAACTAATTAATTTAGATTTATTTTGGAATTAAAAATAATTTTCGGAATTAAAATACTAATTTTTAGAATTTTCAGAAATTAAAAATGAATTTTTACAATAAAAATAAATAGGAAATGTGATTTTTAAACATTTTTAAAACAGGAATCCAACTTTTGCAAACTCTGGAAACTACAGGGACTGAACTTCATCGTTTTCAAAAGTTGGGGTACTAAACTGTAATTTTCCAGGGGGTCGCCGGAAAACAGTCGGGTTTTTCCCCGTCCAGGCATTATATGGAGTCTTTCCTCAAGACTCACGTTGGTAGACTATTTAAGATGCATATTGCATGGCAAATCGCTTCTCCCTACATAACAACTTATATATATTTCTCGTTTAATTAATTAACAAGCTTTAAGCCATAATTACTACATTTCAATTTCTCCGCCCAAAAATTCATTTTGTTGTGGAGTATAAGGAATTGAAAAGTTCATGACAATGCCATTTTCTTTGCAATATAACTTGAATTAATTCGACATGAATTCTCCTTCCTTGTATGTCCTAATGACCTTTATTTTCTTGTTTGTTTCCTTTATAACCTGAAACCTGAATTTCTTGAAAGCCTCCATTGCTTCATCTTTGCTGGAAAGCATATACTACAAGAAAATAAGGCTAAATACAACCGCATAAATACAACCGGAGTCAAATTCAACCACTTTCGGTTGAATTTAAGGGGCGCGGCTAAATTCAACGGCATGCGGTCGTATTTATTTACGGTCGTATTTACGCGGTCGTATGTGGTTGAATTCAGCTGTACTCCTAAATTCAACCGTATTCGGTCGAATTTAGCCTTATCAAAAAATGGGGGGAATTTTCCTGCCAGGAAATTTTTTTTGACACTCCTAAATTCAACCGTTTTCGGTCGAATTTGATATTTTGAAATGGCGGGAAATTTCATGCACTTTTAAAATATTGGTTGCAAAAGTGAGGGGAATTTTCCGCTTTTCTAAAAAATGTAATTTTAGTAGAAATCAATTGTGTTTATCTATTATGAATGAATTCGGTAATATTAATTATTTTCAGAATTTTATTTTTTAAAATAAATTAATTAATTAACTTATTAACTTTGTATATGTTATTTGCGAACCGAGATGTTCACGAAACAAATATAAAGATTTATATATATTTTAGTGATATGATAAAAATTTAGAAAAAACTAAAAGTATTTGGTTTGTTATTTTAACAGTCAACTAGTAGTTTGACAAGTACTTCTTACTAGGGGTGTACAAATGAACCGCTCAACCGTATTCAACCGCCCAACCGCTCGCAACCGAACCGCATTTTGCGGATAATCGTGAAACGCGGTTTGGTTGTGGATTTAAATTTTAAAAATCGTTCATTCGCGGTTTGGATGCGGTTTTAAATTTTTAAAACTCGCAAAATTGCAACCGCAACTCGCAACATATATTTATAATAAAATATATTTTCAAAAATGTAGTTGATATCATAAAATTAATAAGTATATACATTTATTAACTAATCTTAGGTTAATATTAAGACTTCGTTCATAAGATTCACAATCATTATAAGATATATAAACAAACAAATGGAAAATATAATCAACATGTAATTTTTTTTATCCTTTTCTTTTTTCTTTTCTCTCGCCTCCATATTTTTGTATGTTTTTAATATCCACTACAAGAAATTTGCAATCACACAACACCTATGAAACAACGGTCGACCAAAAAACCGTTGCCCCAAATTAGGAGACGATGGGGAATTTTTTTTCTGCGAATAATTGTTGTTAGACAACATGTAGAACAACGGTTATAGCAGTTTTTCGAAAGACTTGTCTCTGTGGCATCCTCTTATCGAGGTAGACAACAGTTCTTAAATTGCACTGTTGTCATAGATCTTTAACATAACAGTCCAAAACCGTTGTTAATAAGCTAACTTATTGTAATCTCAGACAATGGTTTTGGACTAATTTGAAAAAACAGTTGTTACAAAATATACATATAAACAACGGTTTACGGAGTCTGTTGTATAAAGGAGTCAACAGAGAAGCATCATACAACGGTTTTACAATTTTGACAGAATAACTGTCGTCTGTTTACAAGAAATCATGGCACCACCTGATTGGTGGAAAATATTTCACTTGGATCGCTGAGTTGGCGAAATGAGAGTCGTTGATTGATTTTACTTGGATTGCTTAGTTGGAAGAATGAGAACCGTCGATTGTGAGAATTTATCACACAACGGTATTTTGCAGAAACCATTGTGTAAAATCTAAAATTCAGATTGGTTGATAATTAGTGAAATAATCTTTTAAAATGACTTTTTAGACAATCAAACCTTATGGATGTTAGCATATATTGATTTTAGCCATGTAAAAAAATAATAAAAAATTTCAAAATTTATCTTGCTTGACTTTATAAGGAAAATGAGGTAAAAGTACAACTTCCTAAAACAAGATTCGTTGCCGATTAACGAAATAAATTTTTCAAATGATTTTTTGGGCGATCCAACCGTACGGATCTTAACATATATTGATTTTAGCCACGTAAAAAAATAAAAATAAAATAAAATTTATCTTGCTTGAGTTTTTAAGGAAAATGAGGTTAAAGTACAATTCTCTAAAACAAGATTCGTTGTTGATTAATGAAATAATTTTTTGGACGATCCAACCGTACGGATGTTAAAATATATTAATTTTAGCCATGTAAAAAAAATTTAAAAAATTTTAAAATTTATCTTGCTTGACTTTATAAGAAAAATAAGGTAAAAGTACAACTCCGTGAAATAAGATTCATTGCCGATTAAGGACATATTTTTTCAAAATATTTTTTGAACGATCCAACCATACGGATGTTAAAATATATTTATTTTATCCATGTAAAAAAATAATAAAAAATTTCAAAATTTATCTTCCTTGAGTTTTAAAGGAAAATGAGGTAAAAGTACAACTCCCTAAAACAAGATTCGTTGCCGATTAACGAAATGATTTTTTCGATGATCAAACCGTACGGATGTTAACATATATTGATTTTATCCATTTAAAAAAATAATTAAAAAATTTAAACTTATCTTGCTTGTGTTTTTAAGGAAAATGAGGTAAAAGTACTACTCCCTAAAACAAGATTCGATGCCGATTAACGAACTAAATTTTTTGAATGATTTTTTGGATGATCCAACCGTACGGATGTTAAAATATATTGATTTTAGCCATGTAAAAAAATAATAAAAAAATTTAAAATTTATCTTCCTTGAGTTTTAAGGAAATTGAGGTAAAAGTACAACTCCCTAAAACAAGATTTGTTGCCGATTAACGAAATGATTTTTTGAAATGATTTTTTCGACGATCAAACCGTACGGATGTTAACATATATTGATTTTAGCCATGTAAAAAAATAATAAAAATAAAATTTATCTTGTTTGTGTTTTTAAGGAAAATGAGGTAAAAGTACTACTCCCTAAAACAAGATTCGATGCCGATTAACGAAATAAAATTTTTGAATGATTTTTTGGATGATCCAACCGTACGGATGTTAAAATATATTGATTTTAGCCATGAAAAAAAATAATAATAAATTTTAAAATTTATCTTCCTTGAGTTTTAAAGGAAATTGAGGTAAAAGTACAACTCCCTAAAACAAGATTCGTTGCCGATTAACGAAATGATTTTTTGAAATGATTTTTTCGACGATCAAACCGTACGGATGTTAACATATATTGATTTTAGCCATGTAAAAAAATAATAAAAATAAAATTTATCTTGTTTGTGTTTTTAAGGAAAATGAGGTAAAAGTACTACTCCCTAAAACAAGATTCGATGCCGATTAACGAAATAAATTTTTTGAATAATTTTTTGGAGGATCCAACCATACGGATGTTAAAATATATTAATTTTAGCCATGTAAAAAAATAATAAAAAATTTCAAAATTTATCTTCCTTGAGTTTTAAAGGAAAATGAGGTAAAAGTACAACTCCCTAAAACAAGATTCGTTGCCGATTAACGAAATAATTTTTTGAAATGATTTTTTCGACGATCAAACCATACAGATGTTAACATATATTGATTTTAGCCATGTAAAAAAATAATAAAAATAAAATTTATCTTGTTTGTGTTTTTAAGGAAAATGAGGTAAAAGTACTACTCCCTAAAACAAGATTCGATGCCGATTAACGAAATAATTTTTTTGAATGATTTTTTGGACGATCCAACCGTACGGATGTTAAAATATATTGATTTTAGCCATGTAAAAAAATAATAAATAATTTCAAAATTTATCTTCCTTGAGTTTTAAAGGAAAATGAGGTAAAAGTACAACTTCTTAAAACAAGATTCGTTGCCGATTAACGAAATAAATTTTTCAAATGATTTTTTGGGCGATCCAACCTTACAGATTTTAACATATATTGATTTTAGCCACGTAGAAAAATAAATAAATAAAATTTATCTTGCTTGAGTTTTTAAGGAAAATGAGGTAAAAGTACAACTCCCTAAAACAAGATTCGTTGCTGATTATCGAAATAATTTTTGAAATGGTTTTTGGACAATCCAAATGTTAAAATATATTTATTTTAGCCATGTAAAAAAATAATAAAAAATTTCAAAATTTATCTTCCTTGAGTTTTAAAGGAAAATTTATCCAACCATACGGATGTTAAGATATATCAATTTTAGTCATATGAAAAAATTATTTAAAAATGAAAAATGATTTTTTCATTTTTCACACCATTTTTGGTTTTCCCCCTTTAATTTTTATTTCCCCCTTCCTTCTAATTTTCATTCCCCCCTTACCTCCCCCTTCCCCTTTCTTTAGATCTGACCCCTCTTCTTCTCCTCTTTCTACTCTTCCATGTCTCTCCCACGACTTTTCTCTTTGTCCTCTCTCTACATGGTTTTGTCGTGGATTAAGTGTGTATTATGATGGGTTTAGATTTTTGAGTTTTCAAACCCTAACCATCTCCCTCTACAATGTTTAAGATATAGTTGGAATGACAATTTTGACGAGAGCAAAGATGAGAGTATCGATAGTGCTTGGAAGGTGAGGCAATTTGCATTGATATTTACTAGTAGGCTTACCCCTCTTCCTCTTCTGCTCAGACATGGCCAATCTTTTTACTCCTCCACAAAATCCAATCTTCATCGCCGGTCATTCAAGAAACTCTTCAGTTTCCTATCCAGGTTCATATTTTATGTTAATTATTGGATTTTTGATGTACCCTTTTGAATTCTTGATAAATCTTGCTGACCCCTATTTGTGATTTGTGTGATTTCACAAAGTTAGTTGTGGTATTAGAGGAATTGGTATTGGCCATACAGTAAACATTGAATTTTGTTCTTCTTGTTCTTGCAGGTTAAATGGAAATTACTAATTTTAGCTGATTTTGCAGGTAATTTGGGCTTTAAAATGGGCATCTGAATGAATTGGTAAATATATATGCTTTATTTGGAGTTTTGTTCTGATTATTTATGGGTTTTGGTTTAACTAATTGGAGATTTTTAAAATTGATGGTCCTCTATTTTACACAAAAAACTCCTCTGTCTAAATTCCATAGTGTTCTTCAGCCATAATTTTGAGTGAATGACACTTATATATGTGTGTTAATTTTGTGGTTGTTAAACACAGGGAATGTGCTAAAGAACCGGTTAGGTTCCACTCAGGTGCAGCAGAGAATAAGCTAAAAGCTCATATACAAGAAGTACTCAAATGCTGAGGGAGGAGCTGTTTCTCTTCTTCCACGGGCCACAGGTAGTAATAGATCAAATTAATTTATGACTTCCAGATGAAATTGGAGAGGGGTACGTTTTCTGGCTATTACAGATAATTCAATGGTACAACTTCATACTTTGAGTCCAACATATACTTTGATGATTATTTTCTGTGTGACCTTAATTTCCTTCTCCATTTCCAAGCTGAATAACTTGAAAATATGAAACATTTCAAATTGATCAGCTTCATACTTCTGCTAGTTTTTTTAAGAATACTAGCATATACTATTTGTGACTCTTACCTATTTTTCATACTTTCTTAATTCTTTTTCCACAAGTATTTTCGTTTGTAATCTAATATTTTCAGAGAAGCAAACATGTTATTAACTTGATTGCAAATGATTCAGCAAAAACAATTTTCCTGTTATGAACGGCTTTTAGTATCTAGATTTCCTTGTCAGGCCACATAATTGAATTATATAGTAGATATATCTACACAGGTTTTGTAGATTGTATGTAGATAATGGACATATGTATGTTATTTTGCAAAAGTTGTTCAGCCTATGCTACATATACTAGGAATGTTATGTTTTTTTTAAAACCGACTGGATTCAGAACCGCCTTGTGCAGATCTAGGGCTGTGGTCTTGAAGTAGTTATCTTTATTAGTTTTGTTCTTTTAATGCATTATACATAACTGCACTTCATTTTAATACTAAAGATGTATAATATTTATGATCCAGTGGCTTGAATCAGAAATGCTGCGGCTCACTCATCTTCATGATAGAGCAAGTGATTTAGGCAATAAGAAAAAATATCCTTTGCTGTTAATTTTATGTTTCGTTCTCTCTGGGTTTTTCTTCTTCTTTGAACATTGTAAACAATCATTATGGATAAGTTATATACACATGCTTATGGCAACACAGGTGATTTACCTTGTGATATAGTAGTATTTAATTCTTACTTCTGAAGATAATGATAGTGAAATTGACAGTAATAAATAAGGTTTGCCTCTCACCTATCTATCTATAATATAAACACTATTATTCAATAATCTTTTTATAATTACAAAAAAGTCTTTTGTTTGTTCAGAAATGTGTATGAGGGATAAAGGCTCTGGCTTTAGCAGGAGAGGAAGGGAGCCAATATCTCCAGGAAGTAATGATATAAATGATTCCTGGAGTGGTGACAGGAATATACTAGTAAGAATGGAGAAATTGACACTAATTTACTAGACTAATATATGTATGCTCTGTTTATATTATAAAGAATTAGCATTTTATCAATGATCATCAACAATAGGTATTGTCAAAGGTGGGTTCTACTTTAGGGATAGTAGAACATGGCGTTGAGTGCCGTATTTACCTTCATATGTACCTTTTCGGTAGGTAATTGCTCTGTGAACTCGTGTTATACTTTTCTTACATTGAGTACATGAGATTTTACATTCAATATATGTTTATGAAGCTAGCCTTCCTGAAGATGAGTGTCATTATGCGATTTATGACTATGATTTTGTGACCGTAGAGAATTGGCAGAAGAGCAGAATTTTCTTCATTGAATGGTAAGTACAAAATGCAAGGTCTTAAATTTGCTTTATTTGCATTCCATTTCGTTAAGTTCATTTATTTATGATCTGTATATGGTTGTAAAGGTGTCCAAGGTAAGGAGCAAAATGATTTACGCAAGCTATAAAGACAGGTTTAAGAGGGAATTTGACGGCATCCAGCTTGACTTGCAAGCCACTGATCCAACAGAAATGGGACTTGATGTTTTCAATAGCCAAGCTGATTAAAATGTGTACATTAATGAGCATTAGTAGAAATAGATTTTAAGTTATAATTGTAATTCTTGTAGAGAACCATTGTATTGTAAATTTAATTTCAATTGTGAAATAATAATTGAATTATTATAATACCATTTTATTTGAAAACTGGTTTAATTTAAATAATGAGATTAATTTTATAAACAGTTGTGTGAAATCCACATTAAAAATTATGAAAACCGTTGTATGTCTCAGTGCACATAGTTTTTTTTAAAAACTGTTGTCTTTTGATATTATTTGCAATGGTTTAAATCTTTTACACCATTGCGTAAAGCTGTTGTGAGCATAGCTAAAACACAATACCCAAAAAATAAAAAACCGTTGCGTAAAGTATCTCATACATTTATTTCTTAATAAAAACCATTGTGTAACTAGATGAAATAAATACATAAACTGTTGTAGGAGTCAATTCTCATAACACTATTTTTAACTATTGTGCCTGTAAATTGTTACAACGGCTAAAAAACTGTTGTTTGTAGAATATTATAAAGGGTCATATGCGTTGTGTGAATAAAAAGAGACAATGGTTTTATATTCGGTTGTGTGATGTATTTGTTACAATGGTGCGTAACCATTGTATGAGTGCCAAACACACCGCCCCCGGATAGACAACGAAAAATTCATCTTTTAGACAACGGTGGAAAATCATTGTCTTATTCAATATTTCTTGTAGTGATCCTTGCTCCACATGGAGTATTAGTTTGTATTTTATTTTTGAATGCAAATTTATAACGTAACTTAAACTTGAATTTATTAATATTTCAAATTTATTTTTTATAAATTATTAAATATTTTAAAATAAGTGGTTGAACCGCAAACCGATCCGCAATAACCGCAAATTCGCAACCGCAATTGACGCGGTTAACCGCAACCGCATTTGCGGATGACAATTTTCTAAAATTGCTCTTCGTATTTTGGTTCGACTTTTACCACAAAACCGATCCGATCTGAACCGCGTACACCCCTACTAGGACCGACTGGATGTTTTATAACTGCATGCGTTAGTTGCTTCCAGAGTGGGTAATTCCTCCTGGGTAATTTTTCTTTCCAAAATTTTCTGTTTTATCCGGTAACATAAAGATTTTTCTTTGTCTATTAGCTTTTTTGTCTTGTTATATTGGTTACTTATTACAGATTATGTTCACTTCAGACACATTTGAAAGCTTCTATAACTTAGCACAAAGCTCATATCATGAAGTTAGAACTGAATATCTGATCCTTAGGCTATTGGATAATGATGAATTAAGTCCTCATCAGGTTAATGATGTCAAGGATTACATTGATGACTATGCGGAACATAATCAGGTCTACCTAAGCCAACTTCTCTACTTTTGCATTATAATTATTTTAGTTCGATTGTTGAATACTTTTTTGACATTCCCTAGTATTTTTATCATTCAAATTTTTACATAGCATTATTAGAACTTTGAAGCATGTGCTGATTTAGATTCACTCGTTTTAAATAACAGTTGCTCAATTATGTTGGCGGCATAATAAAGCTTTTTTTTTCTTTGCACTAAATTTTAGGAGGACTTTGACGAGTTCAGTGATATTGATGAACTTTACATTTCTTTACCGCTGGAGAAGGTGAAGGCACTTAAAGATTTGGTCATGATACCCCATGGACTTGTGAAGGTGGAATTTTCTGACGAGAAGCTGCAAGATAATTCTTACTGGGCAAAGGTATCACAAAATCCTTCTACTTTCTGCAAAAACAATTAGCTTAATTTTGTCATTGTTCATGTATATATTTACCAGTATTTTTCTATATCAAATAGTCTGCAGAGTGGTGCTGAAATTGAATACAGTGCTAAAGCACAAGAAGTTTTGGGGCAGGTTAGAGGAAGGTATGTCTACCTCTGTAATATGCACAAACATGATCAAATCGATTTTGTCTCATTGCCCTTTCTTTCTTTCTTTTTGAATATTTAAGAAGAACCAAAAAGTAATTTGTATGAAGAGACAAACAAAATTTATTTTGTCCATTTATTTCCCTTACTTTTACATAGAATTAATTTTTTTAATAACGACGTGGATGCTGATGGAATTGGAATATTTTTGCAACTTGGTCTTTCATGTTTCTGGAGTTTCAAATTTTAGCCTCCTCCCCCTGAAACTCATAATAAATGGTTGAATTTTATTCCATGATAAATTCCATAGTTGTGTGCATTTGAAGTTGCTTACATAGTTTGTTATACCTTTGAAATCCGTTTATTAGTGTTACTTATTTACCTTGCACCAATTGAAAGGCACGCTTATGTTTCTAAAATTATTTGTTCCACAATATGTTGTACATTTTATGGTACATAAGTACATTCTTTAGGGGATGAACAATTGTAGCATTGCAGGATAGGATATTTTTACAAATGAAATGATTTAATTCTTCGAGAATAACATTGATATATTATAAACTCCCTCTTGTCCTTTGTATAGATAGTTTGACTTTTGACAGAGAACTCAAGGTAAGAATACACAACTTTTTCCAGTTAAAAATATCTAGTATTTATTCATAAAAAAATTACAAAAATAATAATTTTAACTATGTGGTCTAGATACTTTGAAGTGTGTACAAAAAGTCATACGATCTGTAATAAGGACACAAGGGAGTACATTTTATAAAAACCGGTTTCTCTCCTGATGTACGTTGTACATAACGATCAAGTAAGATATTTTAGGAGTGGAATTTTCTTGTCGGCAGCGCTTTAAATTTGCTACATAGTAGGTGTAATATTGGTTTTTTATGGTGGTCGATTGGGAAGATATAGATTTAAATTCAAGTATATGCACAAGTATTAGGTTATTTTTTGACATGTTCTTAAAAAATAAATGTGACTAAATCTTTTTCATATGTAGAGATGGAAGTTGTGTGTATTTGTCTTGGACTTTATTCTTTTGGGCCTTGTATGTAGACATTCTTCTGTGGTGAACTGGTGATCAAAATTGCCAACTTTGTAAATATACCATTAAATTTGTTCTTTGTATTTAACAACTCTTCAATTATGTGCCTGTTGACAGGGACTTTCGACACGAGAAGATAACAAAGAAACGTGGTAGCTATAGAGGAGGAATGATAGATCTGCAATCTCACTCTGTAAAGTTTAATTATTCAGATAAAGATTAATGACCAACACTTTGGCTTCCATCATTCTAATTTTTACCTCAATGAGGGGTTTTGCTTTGGTATACTTTGGCTAAAATTGTAAAAATGTAAAAATATTTTCAACGATTTTTTCTTCTAAAATTGATCGAAGTCCAGATGTTTGTTTATTTTTGCAGTGAATACACTTTATTTTCTTTGCTATGTTAGGTCTTTTCTTAAGAAGTGGAAATTTACACACTTTGTCTATAAACTTCTTATACATCACTTTTAATGAATTAATACTGATGTCAAAAAAACAATTGTACATCACTTTTAATGAATAAATACTAATGTCTTAAAAGCAATTGTACATCACTTTTAAATAAGAAAAACTTATGTAAAAAAAATTAATGTACATCGCTTTTTGATAAAAAACTGATGTCAAAGACTGACATGTTCAAGTCTAAATTAAACATAGACATCACTTTGTTTGGGATAAAACTGATGTCTATATGCAAATATAGACATCACCTTTTACTGAATAAATTGATGTTTAATATTTTATTTTACATCACCTAAAAGAAAATAAATGATGTCTATGTGGCAAAAAACATAGCTCATTATATGTTTAATCTGTTGTAATAGTTGTAATTTATTAATTAAATTATTTATTTCTAATATTTTTTATAAAAAAACTAATGCATGGACATCAGCCAGTTTGCCGATGTCTAAGCAAGTAAAAGACATCGGGTTATGGCCGATGTCTAGAATAGATATCACCGACATCAACATCGGTTGCCAAACAGCATAGACATCGGCCAAAAACCGATGTCTATGGACATTTTTCTTGTAGTGTTAATAGCCTCTCGCTAACATGATATTCTATTTGTTGCTTGTATAACTCAATTCAAATCTCCATCTTCTATGTATAATTGAGCTAACTTACTCTTTCTGGGTATATACATATAAACGCCCTATGAATTCGCTATACTGGTAGCGTTGAAGCCAACTCACTTCTATTTATCCTGCCTATTTTACTATCTAGGAGGGACCAGCATAACACATCTTAATTCTCTTTTTCTTTCTAATTCTAGTAACTCATGCTTATGAGCATTTCCAACTGTTACTCAGTGTTGAACCTCGTCCCCATATGTTTCTTCGTTCAAATAACCTAATTTGTAATCACTTTCCATCGCATTCGTGGCTCTTTAATCATTCCCATAATCTTCTTTTTCATCTATAAATGATGTACTGAGACCATGGCGTATTTGATTTCTGACATTGATTATGATATTTTTCCAAATACCTTTCTTATAATTTCTCAGGTCTCATCACTTTAATCACAACTCAACGGTCTCTTACCGATATTAAATCTATCAGTTACTAACATAACATGAATCAACTTTCATTTTATACATAGGGAGCTAAATTACCCTTCTTAGTCATATACATTTGAACATCTTATGAACTCATCATGCATGTAACAACAAGGCCGACTCATTCGTAATCGTTATATCTATATCATTGTCTCAATATACTAACTTAATTTATACTAATCTGCTTCTCTTTCTATTCTACTTTACTTCTTGCGTCTCCTTCTGTTTGGTTAGTCTGGCCTATAATCATTTTCAATCGTATTTGAGAACCTTTAGCTGGTCTCTTGTACTTTCCATCCATCTGCGCCCGATATACTGAGCTCATGGCGTCTAATGCTTCGAAATGTTCTAAATCTATTCAAAACTAAAAATTAAAAAAAAATCTCGACAATTGCATTTAACTCACCACTTTGTAGTATACTTCAATTTCTTTTCAATCAATATCAAGTATATTCATCGAGCGAGAATCTTTTACTATCTGAAAGGAAATATTAGTTTGGAATTGAATGAATCATAACTTTATTAACCGAACTCTTGGTACTAATACTTATTTTGTTGTCATATCAAATTAGATATCAATATGAACTTTGATACTCACAACATTCCATACTGAAGTCAACATCAATCATCTATATTAATACCACCTTTGATATCTAACAACAAAGTGAGTATCTGCATCATCTAGAAACTGGATCAAAACCTGTTCTTCAATTTCTAACTTTTCCAATTCCTTTATCCGCTCCCCATCAATCTTAGTGATATTCACTCTTTCTTTTCTACTCAAGACATCTGTCTCTGAATGGATCTTGCTTGGTTGGTAATTAACCATACTTTCGTAGCTCATAATTAATTATAACCAGAATTCATACCTTTGAAGATTAGAACGCAGTTGCTAATCTCTCACGCTTCGCATGCATATCTTCAGGTGTTCAACTTGGTCTTCCTTAGTTCTTGAATGGGCGAGGATGTTATTAATAAATACAATTACACTATCCAATTACTCCTTATACACTATGTTCATTTAATCTTCAAACTTACAATTTCTGATAACTGATGCGTGACTTCATACCTCCATTCTCTTTTCTCCATGATCACTTTTGTGTATAGCGCGAAGTACTCTTTATTTCATTATTCTTTCATTCCATATTTCTGAAGTTTTCATTCACTCAATATCTCATTCCTACTAGGTTATACGATACAGGGCTTTTGACACCAGCTCGACTCCATACAGTAACTGATGAGAAATTCTTACCTCATTTCTCGAGGTAACCTTGGTAAATCATTCGTTAGAACCTTCGGGGCTTTTCTTTAATTCTAAAGAATTCCGATATAAGATTAATTGTAATGTTCTTCTTTAACAGTTCGCCACTAATACCTTGGTTTAATATCCCTTATTTACACACATTCTTTGAATGAAATTTCTATCTTCAATTATCGGCGCTTCACTTCATTCTCCTATCAGTTCTGACACAGCTGACGTTCACGACTTTCTTATATCCTGGACTATTTTATTAAATTTCTTTCTATTTTATAAATTTCTTTATCATCCTACGTCTTGCCTCTTCTGCTCACATATCATAAGCATCTATCAATAATTTACTCATGGAATTCTATTCAACACATACTTCTATCTACCCTTCGTTTTACCCAAATCCGATTAACGGATTGAAAGTTATGCAATAATCAAGCAAGTACCGAATATATAGACCGATAGTCAATTAACAAGTCACATATAGCATATAATACATCACGTAATTAATGCTATATCATTTATAAAGAAGTCTCGGGTCATAAATAGGCTTTCTGGTATTTAAAATGATTTTTAAAACATTTTTCAGAATTAAAACGAGTCGTTGGATCAATTTCGGAATAATGAACAGGGTTCGGTTGGCCGATTCTGGCTCTGAAACAATTTTATACTAATTATCGAGCCTTGGAAATAATTTAGAATAATATTTTAAAGCTCGAAACTATTTTTTCAGAATTTTTAAATCATTTTTAATAATTAAATCTAATTAAATAATTAATTAAAATCAATTAATAATTAATTAAATCAATTAATCAATTAATTTTCAAATTAATTGACCAACTAATCAATTAGAAATTAACTGAAATTAATTAACTAATTAATTTAGATTTATTTTGGAATTAAAAATAATTTTCGGAATTAAAATACTAATTTTTAGAATTTTCAGAAATTAAAAATGAATTTTTACAATAAAAATAAATAGGAAATGTGATTTTTAAACATTTTTAAAACAGGAATCCAACTTTTGCAAACTCTGGAAACTACAGGGACTGAACTTCATCGTTTTCAAAAGTTGGGGTACTAAACTGTAATTTTCCAGGGGGTCGCCGGAAACCAGTCGGGTTTGCCGGAGAACACGATTCCGACCTTCTCACCTTACCACAAGCTCCAGATCACATCTACAAATTACCAGGAATACAATCATGCAATCAAAACAACCCAACAATCTCTGAGTTGGCCGGAATTTGGCCGTGAAATTTTCCAGTTTCCGGCGAACATCGGAAAACTTCAAAACACAACTCCCTCCTCTACAGACCTCGTTGGTTCATGAAACTTATACGACTAGATTGCAAATTTTACAGAGAACACAACCCACTATAACACAACATCAATTTATCACAGAATAAGAAACCCCCAAATTTCAATTAAGAACATTCATACGGGTTATAAACCCTAATTTTGAAATTCGAAAATTAAACCCACTTTTGAGCATGTTATTGAACTCCAAATCAGACGTATGACATATGAAAATCATCAGGAAAACAAGCTCTACAACATGAAATCATCAAATCATACAAACAATCATCCGAACAAAAATTCATATTTTTAATAAAATAAATTCGAAAATAAATAAATTTTCAGAAAATAAACCTTTGATTCTGCAGTGAAACAAAGCTCAGAATCTGATAGAACACTTCGAATCCTTCGTTTTGGTTACTCAAACTTTGAAAACAGAGATCGGTAATGCCTTCGTTTTGCTGTTTGATTCTTAGAACAGTTTATGTAATTAGGGTTTTTCTCTGAAAATTATAGAATTAACTATCTGCAAATGATTTTGATACGAAATAAAATACGGTAAAAGGCTATTTATAATTACGGAGAATTAGTATCCCGTTGGATTATTCCGGATATAAAACGGTATGTTTATTTATAAAAACTGATCCAAACGGTATCGGTTTTCGGGATAATTATCCAAACCAGTACAATTTGTACTGCGGTCTTGGTCTCAGCGCCTGGTTACACGTATTACGAAGTGATAATTGGGATAGTTTAATAAAAAGCTCCCGTGTATCGAAAATACGGGTTTTATTAATTTACCGAAACAAATATTGTATCGAAAATGTTGCGCCGGGACCCGCGCAGGACAAACCGTACGCCGGATCGAAAAAGTCGAAACATGGAATATGCTCGGAATATTACAATTAGGTTAGGAAGGAGTTCTCGAAAGAGTTTCGGGTTCCAAAAACGTAACAACGGTTGACGTCGGTTGGTTCCCGTTTTTATAAAATAGATTTTAATTACCCGGAAAAAGATTTTAGAAATTTCATATGATTCTTATAAATCCATAAACCAACATAAGAATAATTAGGAAGATATGACAATTATCTATATTTTATTTTGGACATATAAAAAATTAAAATACTCAATTAATATTATTTTTGAATATTCAAGTATAGATAACACTTAACAATTAACTCACAGAATAGATACTGAACACACATAATAATTATATAATAGCAAAAATAATTACACGATATATCCCGGATATTACATTTATTCAATCGCCATTCGATATGGGTATACTCCCAAGTTCTTCCTGGAACGTTATTACAGATGATAAAATCTCTTCATTGTATTTCACACTTTCAATTCTTGAAACGCTCTTCTTGTTTATCGCAAAGGCCTATTCCTCTATATAAAACCTCGCACATATCTGCAGTAACATTACGCCAATTCTACTAAATTTTCGATTTCTGCTCATGCCATTACTTTCTCCAAATTCCCAATTGCTTTGATTTCGGATCTGAAAATCATGTCTGAATTTGTCTTAATCTAATTGGAGTCGATTTCCATCTAACTGACCATAAGTTGGTAAAATTAACCAATTAACTCTTTTAATTAATCAATCGAACCAAATGATGGCTAGCTAAATGAAATTAGAAACCAAATATATAAAGTCAGTTTGCCTACAGCCACTTTTTTTATGAACCAAGATCGCAATCATTTGGAGTATTAACAGGATAATAACACATGAAATTATACTTTTGACTTTAAAGGTAGGGTATTTCTAAAAATTTGGGCAGCATCTCCTCTATATTATGGACTACCAGTCGGACTCAAGTTGACACTAACAATCAAACAATCAACCATATCAATCCACCACCATGAACTCATCATTTCACCATACTTTGGAACATATCATATTGATATTTACATATACTACTAACTAACACAACATACATCATTTTATCCAACTAGGGACATCTCATTTCCTCATCTTCCTTTACATCTCATTTCATGACAACATTTCCCCATGATTGAAGTATGTTTTGCCTCTTTATTTATTAATTAATTGCTTGTCTAGGTCATTGTTGAGAGTTCTTTCATCTACTTTTGTTGTCCTGTCAATTGATTGCCTCGTCTGGTGTACGCAACTATACTTGCTTATTTATATGGTTAATTTATCTCATTCAGTTTGCTAACTACTCTAATTCACGCTCATAATCTTAGACTTAAAATATATCACGTTTACAGACTTCCGCTTCTGATTTGATATCGTCGTGACAACCATGTGATTGACATAATGATTCTTCTTTGCACGGACCTGTCCACCATTTATTGGCTTGTAACCATCTTTATACTCAACAAGTAATTCCATCCGCTACATGAGGTTATTAACTTTTTTTCGAATGCTCAAAGAGCAGACTTTACCCTAGAAAAGAATTTGTGTATATGATTCTGATTGGAAAACTTTTATAAAGAATAAGAATACAAGGAAACAATCGGAAGGATCTATAAATCAATAAGTCACAATCGAAAAGGAAAGAATGAATGATGATTTAGATATGAATGAGACAACCATATTTGTAGTCAAGATGGCCAGTCTATCATATTATATGGCATACAATATATAATTAGGTGGCGTCCCACCAGACTCTTCATTATTTCGACAAAACATCACATCATAACACTGCTTGTCTCTAGCCAAAAAGAAATATTTTGAGAAAGGAAATAATTTGAAAGGAATACTATAAATTTTCTTTCCTTGTCTCATATATTTATCACTGAGAGAAGCTCACACGTATCCAATAATCAAGAAAAGTGTACACAGTCGTTGAAAAGAATGACACCATTGATCGTCATCGACGTTTTGCTGATGCATATTTCCAAGGCTCATTTAAGTAATAGATTCCGGCTCCATATCAGATGATAGATTCATAATGTCTTTTTGAGATGCCTTTAACGTTTTAACAATTAGAGCATAATTGTCTTCTTATTGAATTTACCATCATAACTCCTTGCTTCATCCTTGCCGTGTAGGTTTCATATTTTTAACGTTATACTTCCATGTTTGATATTTTAGTAGTTCGACCCTAATCACGTTCTTTCGGAGTTTATAATTAAAATTTCTAATTTATTCTATGTCGCATAACGCAACTGTTGATTCTGCAATACCTTGAATCCGTTGATTGAAATATTATTATTCTTCAATCATCTGGAAGATTCCTCCATTTTCTTCAATCGTCCTCGAGCTTCTTTTGGGTTAACGAACCTATTTTAAACTTTAATCTTTTCATAAATTGAATAAATAACGTTTTCGCATGTTGATTCAATTGTGGATATTATTCGACAAGGTTTGCACTCTACTTTGGAGAAAATTCTAAACTCCTCCGTATTAACGGCTCTACTTGGCCCTCTGATTTAACAATACCGAGTTCGATCAAATATTCTTCGGGGTAATCTAATACTTATAACAACAAGAACTCAAGTAGTAATTTGACAACCAAGTTTTAAAACTCATGTCGTGTAAAGATCTTTTAGAGATTCTGTTAAGAAAGTCTTTTTCAAAAACTTGTTTTAGAATTTTGAAAATCAAATATCTGGTCATCCTTACCATATGAATTTAGTTGTTGTTCTTTTCAACCAGTACAAGGTACCTAATCGAGGGAACGACCACCCAAAGGTTCATCTACTCCAATATTTCTTCTGCTTTTTATTAAATCCATTTTGCCTTAACCAGCCACCGAAAACTTCATATACCGTTGCATACCATTTTATTCTTAACTCTAAATCTGACGCTGACATCCGATACTATCTTCGATATTATCATCATCGTCCTTGATGTCGTAGTTACCACCGATTGGTGAAATTCGACATTCTGTCCATATATAAGGTCGTATCTTCTTATTAATCTTCAGAATATCCCATAAGGTAGATATCGCTCCTTACGCGGCCCCTGAAAACTGATAAGAAACTTCTCGCAATGATGATGCCTTTGAAATTCGCAATGTTGTCTCTTCATTAGCTTTAATCGACTTGTTACCTTCATCTTGAAGCTTGATCTACTACGCTATTCTAGATTGTCTCATAGTAGAACTTTCCTATCTTCCTAAAATTCTCACAGAATTCAATCGCATTTTCCTTTAAGATCATATGAAAAGCAGGGTAACTTTACTCAATCTCCGTCGAGCTGTCAATTCCTCACATCTATAAGATCTAGAAACTCAATATATCCCTAGCGTTAATATACTCACCTTTTACTTCTCTTAATGATGTCATTTCTTACTAATCCATATCAGATATGTTATCCTTAATGCACACTCAACTCGAACTCAAAATGAATATACCTAGGATCTTTCTTATCTTATACCGCCTGTCAATCCTATCTTACTTCCACCTATTCTCATTTCAAGGACCAATAACCTGTAGCTCTGATACCAACTGTAATACCCCCAAATCCGGTGTCAGGATTAGGGTGTCACTAAACAACCATAAACAATATAAACCTGTATATTAAAACAAATATACAGATAACCCCTCATTATTACGGATCGCTTACAGGTTATGGTATGAAACAAGAATCTAACCTTCTAAAAATATAAGGTCTAAATACAATTTCATTATCTCATTACTAATTTCCTCAGTATTGATCACTCTGACACTTCCAAATTTCTTCAGCTGAGATTTTTCCACTTTTGCTGTCTATTAAAAGCTATTCACTTTCGTCCTGATTTGATACTGAAAAAAATAAGAGTTCATAAAGCAAGAGTAAGCCAAAAATGCCCAGCAAGTATCATAAATGGTTTCCAGGTATCAGATCAAAGAAACTCCTAGAAATGATTGTTGAATGATTTCAATATTTCATCTCTTTAAATCAAATCTTTATTTGATTTTGTAATTATGACCTATTCGGGAAGGAATGTCGTTAATAGCTATCAATAATAAATTAGACTGGACACTAGAACCAACATATGCATTATACCCTGCTGATCAGTCAGGATACAGTACGGATCTATACCCAACTGCATAGACCCACCAACATATAGGTACCCAGGCACTATGACCCAAGGGTCCGGTCCATCCCCGACCCATAGGATCCAGCTCATCACTGGTCCTCATAATAACCGTCCAGCCCGTTGAGTATTTTGATATCAAATCATTTTGATTTCAAAACATCCCAAATAACTGTACGCAAATAACCCGAACAAATGGGTACTTGCTCAAGAGATCAATCGATAATCAAGGAACAAGATCAAAAAGGCACTTGCATAAGTAAGAGTAATTGCAGCAAAATTTAAAAACATTTAACTATTCTGAACTTAGAATAGGAACGAATAAATATTTGCAGTATTTTAGGAGAAAGGTTAGGAATACTTGCCTCAACTGATAATCCTCTGATCTTTAACTAGCTGACATATCACTCAGTCCAGTTGTATTTGTATTTCTCTTGACATGCTACTTGACCTTTCTTATCGTTTACCCTCTTAGGTTTACCTTTATTCTGAATTCACTCGGTTCATTACTACAAGCAATTAGGCTTTACTTCTATAATCTCTATCTAGCTTTGAATATCCCGCACTATGCGTATCTATCATAAATAATACTATTCAATGAACTGACAATATATAATTGTCTAGTCTATACACTCATCCCTATGGTCTACCCGCCCGATAATAACAGATAAGGATCGTCTTGAATCATATAAAGTTTAATCGACACGTGGACTCATAGTTCACATAACACATAAACACACAAGGCACGTACACATGTTTCATATAACACATAGTCACATAATTCATGTTACACATAAATTGAACTGCCAAAAGATAGGTCTCGATACGTTTAGAATTAGAATCGGGTCAAGAAGAGTATTTTATCGATTGATAACCGATTTAGAATGACTTGTAAAACAAATAATCTTTTGATACAGAAGAAATTTGGTCTTGAAAGTATTTTTAATGAAAGTGCAATATTTTTCTGAGTCTAGACGCGTTCGTTTCGCATTAAACGGATGAACGGTTGATTTATTATGAATTTTTGAATATTTTTTCAGAATTAAAACAGGTCTCCGAATTATTTTATAATTAAATAATAGGCTTCGAATAGCACGAATATGATTTTATAATAATTTTGGATCCTTGAGAATAATTTAAAATAATATTCTAAAGCTCGAAACTATTTTTCAGAATTTTTAAATCAAAAATAATTAATTTAATCTAATTAAATAATCAATTAAAATTAATTAAAATTAATTAATAACTTAATTAAATTAATTAATCAATTAATATTTAAATTATTGACTAATTAAAAAATTAAATATCAACTAAAATTAATTAATTAACTAATTAGGATTTATTTTAGAATTAAAATAATTTTTAGAATAATAAGTAATGAATTTTGGAATTTTTAAAATTAAAAGAATTGAATTTTGAATTAATTTTTTAAAAAAAATGATAAAATCCCAAGAGCAGTTTTTAAGAAATCAGATTGGGACTTTTTGGATTCAAACCGGATCGAATTCAAAGGAAAATGGGTCGAGACCGGGTCAACTGCTCATCCAGGTCGGGATGAACACCGGCCGGATTCTGGGTTGAACCTTAGTTTTCCGGCGAGAAGTCCCTACGCCGACGTCTCTTCTTTCCGGGGAAACCATACAGTTGCATCTCGTTTTCTTTCAAACAACAATCGCAACAGCAGCATAACCCCGTCTCGGCTAATAACATCGACAATCAACTACTCGTCCATCAATCCCGGCCAAAACGCCATGGATTCCGACGAGCATCGTCAAAAACCGGAAAAATGATGACTTGATTGATTCTTAACCAAATTCAATGTTCTATGAAAGAAATCAAAGCTTACGATACAACAAATTCATTCACGTCAATCAAAACAACAATAAATACTTCAATAATTCAGAAAATCAGTGATAAAATCGACTCAAACCCAAGAATTCGAATAACCCGATTTAGAACTACAATATCAAAAATAGTTAAATGAATCGATGGCTAACAATGTCACAAAGCTATTTATATCATCGAAACAAACCAAAAATCGTTCAATCATAAACCCCCAAATTTCGAGTATAAACCCTAAATATTGAAATCAAAATTTACCTATCGCTCGAATTATTTGATGGTATAAACAGAAAGAGCATGAAAATCTGAGCATTTTGGTTACTCATACTTCAAAAACTGAGATCTGCATCATCCTCAAATATGATTTTGATTCTCCGAACTCTTCAAGAACACCAAGAACAGTTCTTTAGAGAATTTTCAGAAAATCAAACCTTAATTTTTATATGTTATTGAACTTTATTTTTGAAGTATAATATATGAAATTGACCAGAAAAACATGCTCTATAACATGGAGTCATCAAATCATATCAACAACATCAAGAACAAATTTTCATAATTTAATCTTTTATTAATTCAAAATAAAATAATTAAATAAGAAAATACCTCGATTTCTGCACCAAATAGTTGATTGATTCAGAAAGAGTTTTTCGAGAGCTTCTATTTGATATATTGCACGCCTGAATCGGAGTTCGATAACGTCTTTGTTCGCGCGTTTGATTTTCAAGAACACATCAGTTTTTAGGGTTTTTCTCTGTAAATTCTGTATTTTTACTGATTGATTATGATTATACGAATAAAATCAAATGATAAAAGGGCTATATATATTTGAAATATTGGTTCATTTTGGATCGTTAAATTAGTTACTTAGCCGCTAAGTAACTGCAAAAACGATCCGATTTGATACCTGTATTGGATAATTATCCAAACCAGGGCTTTTTATAAAACACTTTATACAAAAATAATGTAATAATATCCTGTCTTTCGAAAATACGGGTTTTGTTGATTCACCGAAATGATTATCATATCGAAAATCTTGCGTCGGGCCTGGGAACGGGCTCAAACCGTAATCCGGATCGAAAAAGTTAAAACACAGAAAATGTCTGGAATTACCAAATTAGGTTGGGAAGGAGTTTTCGGAAGAGTTTCGGGTTGTAAAAACGTAAAAACGGTTGAAGTCGGACGATTCCCGGCTTTATAAAATAATTTTGTAATTATTCAGAAAATAATTAATAAATTCATAAATCATTATAAAATCATTTAACACTCCAAAAATTACCAGAAAATACATTAATTATCTATATTTTATTCTGGACATATTAAAATTAACATACTCACATTTTGTTATATACAAACATCCAAATATTATTATCAATCATCAGATAATTCACCAAAAATTCATATAATATTCACATAATAATCATTTATTGATACAAATAATTACACGATATTTCCCGGATGTTACACCTACAAGCTAGAAACTATGGACCGTTTTGAAGTCCCAAGAACTTGGCACGCTCAAAACCTGAAAGTCTATTATGTATTAGTCTGATGGGAAAGATGTTCATTTGTCAAAGTGGCAAATAGGTTGAAAAGCACCTTGAAGCTTTGCTTGCTTAGGATTTTATGTTTTATAAGACTATTATTTTCAAGTTTTAATTTTAGCAAGACTTGTGTAAGGGATGAATCCCAAGAGTTTATGGAATTTATAAAATTTCCAATATGTGGTATTAAGTTCCTACAACACACCAAGTTATAATAAATAAAACTAAGTGCATAAATTCGGATATAAAAACATAGAGTTCGATAAATAAAGAGACTATTACAAGTTCTTATCATAAATAACAAAGCCACACAGGGCCAATAAAAACTCTAAGGAGCAGAGGTGCCATCGGCATCCATGTCGTCGCCTCCTTCTCTCTCATCAGAAAGTCTCTACAGTAGTGATCTCACTAGAAGAAGAGTAGACATCATCCTATGCGGGTCGAGAAAAGGACTCAGGGGGAGGAAAAAGCTGGTCCTGAGGGATATCATCTAAGACGACTACGGGGTTAAGGAACCTCTATAGTAAGGTATCTTCATCGGGGCACACGTAATCCGCCGGGTTAACATCAGTACAAGTCTCGTTCACGGTCCCGAGGGCCGTGTCCCAGCCAGTCCTGAAAATTTAGGGAACACCGTGTTGTTCCTAACCTCTCATGGACTGAGCAAACTCATCCGTGTCCAAGTAAGCATCAATAATTATGTCCTTCTCAGCCTTCAGATTAACTAGCTTAGCATTGGCCTCCCCTAACTCTTACACCTTGCGCTTCATCTTCTTCTCCAGCGCAATATACTTCCTCTGTTGCCTCCTTAGGGCGTTATCTGCGTTATCCGAGGCTTTCTTCCAGGACTCGGCTTGATCCCACAGCCGCTTCGAAATAAGCATTAGACTGAAAGAAAGAAGAAAAATAAAAGGATGTAAGGCAAGGGGATAAAGTAGCCATAGGAACAAAGGAATGTTATAAATATATATATAAAAAAAGGGTTAAAAGGAGAAGACCTTTACCGAGGCTAGAGATTGGGCACCCATAAACTTTACCCTCTCCAAGTCTGGGCTAGCCACAATATCAATGAAGTCCCTAAGGGTCATAGAGTGATAGGACCAATCTCATGCGTGCTTCATGGAACCAACCACGGTATCCCTCGATGGAATCCCCGGAGAGGCTGGAAAGCACCAGTAGCGAGCAGCTGGGGTTTCAGTCCCCTCCAGAAGAAGCGTGCACTATGGGCTCTTTATGCTTCTTCAAAAATCTAGGCTCCGTTGGCTTACCATGGGGATCCAACCCCACAAGCCGGGCCTTTTTCATTCTTGTTGTTTTCTCAACAACAAGCAAGTTCTCATTATTCATATCCTTGGCGGCTGCAAAAATAAGGGAAAACCAAAAATAAATGGTGTCAATAATGCATGGAAGAAAATTAAAATAAGAAGGGAAAAAAAATACCCTGCACAGAGACTAAGGAAAGCCCACTTGGATCAAAGAAAACTCCTCTAAGAGAGTCCAACTGAGAGTTTCGCCGTTATCCTTTATAAGATCATTATATATGGCATTCTCTTCGGGAGTTAGGTGAATGGATTTAGGGCTACCATCACTAACCTTCCCCAGAGGGGATCTAAAATGTGTGTCCCAGTCTCCATTCTCCCACTTAATCCCGACAAAACTGTCTCTCCAGTGTTGGTTATTATCGGGAATTGAAGCACTGTTAAAAATTTGTTTACACTTAGGCCTTTGCATAATATAAACTCAACCACAAGAGGTTTGGGCACTGTTATAGCACAGGAAAATTTTCCTAAACACAGCTACTGAAAGAGGGAAACCACTCCTAAGACACAAAACCATTAAATAAAGAATATTTCTCCGGGCATTGGGAGGAAGCTGACAAGGATTAATTTGTAAATCAGCTAAAAAAGTGGAAATAAACTCGTGGAAAGGAAACCTAAGCCCCGCAGTAAGGGCGTCTGCATAAATAAAAAAAGTATCGGGCTTTCAGTGGCATGTACGGTCACCACTTTCTGCAGGAACTATTCTAGGGGGGACGAACGTTATAGATTTTATTGAGTTTGTTAATAGCATTTGAATTATACCACTTATTACAATAATCAAAGGAGTCCAAATGAGTTTCGAATGGATATTCATCCCCCTAGTGTTAATTATATCTATCAATGACATATAAGAAGAGCGAATTTTAATGTCATACCTCGCTTAGAAGCTGAAGCAATCTGCGCTGCCCTTTCTGAACCCTTGTCAGCCATTAATGGAGGTTGGAGAAGAGCTTGAAGCAGAGGAAGGAGGAAGAAGGTGGTCGGAAAAGGCTGATTTCACCGAAAAAGCTTTAAGGATGGGGAGAGAGATTTTGAGAGGAGAGTTTAGAAATAAGAAAGTGAAGTGTGAGAAACCACTTCACTCCCCCCACTCTTATATAGGAATCCCAACAGGTCACTGGGCTGGTAAAAAGGGCAGACCAACCGGTCATAACCGGTTAAAAGCCCAGCCCAAAGGCTTGGGCTCAAAATCAAGAAAGTTCCAGAAGTTTCCTGGATAAATCAAAAATAATTAAAAATATATATATATATAGTTTCCAGAATCATCTGGAATAAAATATGGGCCAAAAGAAAAGCCCAGATAAATAATGGGCCAAAAGGAAAGCCCAGGTAGAGATGGGCCAAAAGGAAACCCATCAACAAAGGCCATAGGCGCAGCCTGATTGAAGATGTAACAATTTAATAAAAAATCTCGACCGAAAAAATTATGGTCAAAAATCAAAAAAAATCATGACCTAATTTCGGTCAGGAGTTCTGATCGAATGATCCTATTCGAAATAATCTACGATCAGGAATTTTAGGCCAGTAATTCGATCAAGATTATGTTAAAAATAGGAAATTCTGACCTAAACTAATGTCAGGATCCTGATCGAAAGGTACTGGTCGAATAAACCTTCGATCAGGAACTATAGGCCCTTAATTTGAACAGAAAGCCCAAAGTCAAGGTTAAATCCTGACCAAATTCGGTCATGATTCCTGGTCGAATGATCCTGGTCGAATTACTCCATGAGTAAGACAAAAAGGGAGCATAATCGGTAAGAGTTGAATTGTTCCTGACCGAATTCGGTCAGGATTCA
Source organism: Apium graveolens (assembly GCF_009905375.1). Taxonomy (NCBI): domain Eukaryota; kingdom Viridiplantae; phylum Streptophyta; class Magnoliopsida; order Apiales; family Apiaceae; genus Apium; species Apium graveolens. Next base: position 59,501 of record NW_027420395.1, read on the forward strand.
GATCGAACCAACCTGACCGAAAGTAGCTTCGACCAGGGCTTTTGGGACCATAATTCGACCAGGATCCCGGTCGAATGGATTCCTCGTCGAAATTATTTATTAAAAAAAGAAAGAAAGAAGGAAATAGAAAATTCTTGAACATTATAAATATTTTCTGGAATTTAAGGAAAATTCCTAAAAATCTTTAAAATTATAAATATTTTCTGGAAATTAAGGAAAATTTCTAGAAAAAACCTGAAAATTATAGAAGAATCCCAGAAAATAAGAGAAAATCTTTAAAGTGCCAGAAAATTCCTATAAATTAGGAATATGATAAAAAAATTAATAGGGAAGCCTGAATAAATACCCTGAACCCTTGAATAAGGCAAAGATCGTTGTAAACGTGTAGGTCGCTCCATACTTTACGTTAAAAACGATACCCTGGAAGGGATTAAATGAACTTAACTTCAGTGAAATCAAATGCGATTTCCCAGAAGTTGGGGGGAAAATGATAGGGGATAAAATAAACCTTGATTATGTCATTAATACATAATTAATTACACCTGACTTGGGCTGCTTACAAGGCCCATTTATGAAGGCCCAAAAACCCTGAATATTAATTAAGTTCATAATTAATTAATATGGGAAAAATTAGCTGATAAGTAAAGTCTAAATAAGGACACAATTCCTTGGAGATATGCCTCCAAGAAATCTCATGGGATAAGGATTTAATTTCATGCATTATAGGACTCCAAAGTCTACTCTAAATCTGAGACTTGTCCACCAAGTCTCCTAACCCTAATCTAATTTCAAGGCATCTCATGCCTATATAAGGGACTTCATCCCATAAATCAGACCTACATTTTTGACTTAATCTTTGGCATACAGCAAGGTACGTAGGCATCTTGTTAAGGCAGATCGAGTCACGAAGCACAAGTGCAGTCAAATCGAGCCTCGAAGCTCACGAACCCTAGCTATAAATACCCCCTAAGTTTTTATCCATAACAATATGGTTATAATTATATATTAATTTAATTTTAGTATTTATTACTTATATTAAAATTTTATTAAAACTATAAATAATATAAAATTTAAGATTTATAAAATATTAATTAAATTGTAAAGTTAGTACCAATAAAAAGGGTTGGTAGGTACCAAACTAAACCACACCCATATAGACGGACAACATATTGCACGACAACATCGTAAGTGACAGATGCATATACAAATTGTACATTGTAAATTTAAGAATTTAAGAATGCAGAAAAAATCAAGAATTTAAAAATATTTACCTTTCACCATAGAAAAATCTAGTACATGTATACAGTAATTGATAAATGAATAGAAATTTATAAAATTTCCATAGAAGTCTTCATGCAAGAACTTGACCATTTCAAATTTTGACAACTTTGATGGATTGCAAGGTTAAATACATAAAGAAAAGAGATCCATCTATAGTGAATTAAAGTTTTCAAATATTGAAATCTCTCTCATGATGACAACTACCTTTTCATGCGGGTACTAAAACGGAGAAGATGGATGGGTTTCCTCAACAAGTCTTTGATATCGATGGGTATCGATGAAATAAAAAATGTAATAATTCTCAAGATGAGAAGCAGTAAATATATCATTTACCCGCTGTGTATAGTATAACCAGAAGCGTACAAAGCATTCTCCCACACGTCCTCGCTTCACTTCCTTTTCTTAGTTAGGTTGCTTTCTATCAATTATATTTGTTCGAATATATTAATGTTTCGCTAAGTTCTCCCTTTTATGGCATATTTCGCTAAGTTCTCCCCTTTGTGGAATTTATTAACCGATAAAATTGATTGTCGGTCGTCCTCCTTTGATATGTTAACATAAATCATTTTTACAGCCGTCCGCTATGTAAAATGCCTACAAGACCAATAACGTCTTTGTCTTATAGAATTATTAGCTTTTGTATGATAAAAAAAACTATAGTGTATAAGTCCTATTAGATTCTCGTAAATATAAGGAATATAATAATTCTCGGAGATTAAAAATAGTAATAATAATAATTTGAAAAAAGAGAGGGTTGTGATGGATAGTTCAAAATATATTGGATTAAACTCTAGGACATATATAAACACAAAACTCAGAAAGTAAATTTTGTATATACATGAGAGAAGATATAGAAATGCAAAATATTGTATTACTTCTTTAACGAAAAACTGAATACAAATTACTCTATAATGGAAATACTAGCTAGCTAGAAATAAGCATCAGACTCATATAATGATACCACTTACTAAATCTAAGTCCTAAAAAACTTAACTATGCTAAGACTTATTCTCATGTGCTCAAGTGAATATTCTAACAATAACATTATTATTTGAACCTAAGCTTAAATTATATTTTCAACATACAACCCCGTAATCTAAACTCCAGACTGCATATTTTTAATGCCAAGCAAATCTCTCATTCTCTCAACTTTATAGTAAACACGTGGCTCTGGTTAGAATATCTGCACGCTGGTCTCCTGAACTAATATGTCTGATTATAATTTTTCCATGTTCCATACAATATCGCATAAAGATATATTTTATATCGATATGCTTACTCCTCCAATGGAAAACATGATTTTTGGTCAAGTCTATCACCGATTTATTGTCTATATTGATTACCACTAGATGATGCTTCTTATTTGTAACCCAACCAAGTAAATTACTAAGCTACACCTTATGACACACAACACCTGTAGCGGCCATAAACTCAGCTTCGCACAAACTCAAAGCCACACATTAACATTTCTGAGATACCCAAGTGATCAAACTATCTTTCAAATAAAATGCCATTTCACCAAGGCTCTTTTAATCCTCAGTGTTACATGTTAAGACACTATCTGAGTATCTTGAAAGTAAGTAATTCCCGGTCCCCTTTGCGTAGAACAAACCATAATCGACATTTCCCTTCATGTATCTTAAAACTCACTTTAGTACATTCATGTGGAGAGTTGTCGGACACTCTATGTACCTACTAACGATACTAACATGGAACGCTATATTATATTTGGGATGAACAAAATACCTAAGACTATCAAGCTCTTAAAAATATTAAATTTTACCGCCTTCCCTCATATTTTCTCAGTTGAATATTCATTTCCATTGGATATTTGATAAAATTACATTCACTAAGTATAGCCTTATCGAGAAGAATTTTTTATTTATGTTGCTTGCTTTAACTCTATAAATATCTTTTATAGGTCCACTTTAAAACCCAAGTATTACGATAATATTCCAAGGTAATCTATTTCAAATTTCTAGTTCATATGCCTCTTGAATTTGTTGATGTTACTAAAATTGTTACCCGTAATCATCAGGTCAACAACATAGACCTTCATAATCAGCATCTCCCTGGACATTTAGTATAAACCATATGCTCATATGAACATTTTAAAAACCTCAGTTCTTCAAGATACTTACTCAACTAATTAGCATACCACGCTCATGGTGCTTATCACAATCTGTATAGTGCTTTCACAATCTGATAAACCAAGTGTGCTTTTTCCTTTTTCACAAAATCTTCCAGCTAAGTGACAAAAATTATTTCTTGCAGTTCTCTATTAAGAAATAATGATTTAACATCCAAGTGAAGAACCTTCCATTCATTTTTAGCAGTGAAGGAAAGTAATAGCTTCACTGTCTCTAATCGAGTAATCGGAGCAAAGACTTCCTAGAAGTTAATTCCTTATTTTTGCATGTAACCCCTAGAGACAAACTCACTTTATATTTAACTATGTTTATATTAGTACTCGTTTCATTTTGTACACCCACTTCAAACTGATTGCCTTGTGTTTGGGTGGTAGTTCCACTATTTTTCGGGTCTTATTCTTTTCCAACGCATCAATTTCGACCTTCATTGCCTCGTCACATACTCTGTTAGTAGTTCATGTACCATCATTTTTCTAATCCCAAGTTTCATTTTTTTTAATTACTATGATGATCACCTAAATTTCTACATCTTCTAGGTCTTAAGTCTATAGGCTTTTGTTCCTTGTTCGTGTTCCGAATATAGTGCTCTTTAACTCCGATCATCAGGTTTTTTAAAATAAGCATCTACGATCTTCATACGCGCTAGGTTTTCAAAAATTATAACATCACTAATATCAGGTTTTTCCCCGTCCAGGCATTATATGGAGTCTTTCCTCAAGACTCGCGTTGGTAGACTATTTAAGATGCATACTGCATGGCAAATCGCTTCTCCCTACATAACAACTTATATATATTTCTCGTTTAATTAATTAACAAGCTTCAAGCCATAATTGCTACATTTCAATTTCTCCGCCCAAAAATTCATTTTGTTGTGGAGTATAAGGAATTGAAAAGTTCATGACAATGCCATTTTCTTTGCAATATAACTTGAATTAATTCAACATGAATTCTCCTTCCTTGTCTGTCCTAATTACCTTTATTTTCTTGTTTGTTTCTTTTAGAACCTGAAACCTGAATTTCTTGGAAGCCTCCATTGCTTCATCTTTGCTGGAAAGCATACACTACAAGAAAATAAGGCTAAATACAACCGCACAAATACAACCGGAGTCAAATTCAACCACTTTCGGTTGAATTTATGGGGCGCGGCTAAATTCAACCGCATGCGGTCGTATTTATTTATGGTCGTATTTACGCGGTCGAATTTAGCAACAAATACGACCGTATATGGTTGAATTTAGCAGTACTCCTATATTCCACCGTATTCGGTCGAATTTAGCCTTATCAAAAAATGGGGGGAATTATCCCGCCAGGAAATTTTTTTTGACACTCCTAAATTCAACCGTTTTCGGTCGAATTTGATATTTTGAAATGGCGGGAAATTTCATGCACTTTTAAAATATTGGTTGCAAAAATGAGGGGAATTTTCCGCTTTTTTAAAAATTGTAATTTTAGTAGAAATCAATTGTATTTATCTATTATGAATGAATTCGGTAATATTAATTATTTTCAGAATTTTATTTTTAAAATAAATTAATTAAGTAACTTTTTAACTTTGTACATGTTATTTGCGAACCGAGATGTTCACGAAACAAATATAAAGATTTATATATATTTTAGTGATATGATAAAAATTTAGAAAAAAATAAAAGTATTTGGTTTGTTATTTTAACAGTCAACTAGTAGTTTGACAAGTACTTCTTACTAGGGGTGTACAAACGAACCGCTCGCAACCGAACCGTATTTTGCGGATAATCGCGAAACGCGGTTTGGTTGTGGATTTAAATTTTAAAAACCGTTCATTCGCGGTTTGGATGCGGTTTTAAATTTTTAAAACTCGCAAAATTGCAACCGCAACTCGCAACATATATTTATAATAAAATATATTTTCAAAAATGTAGTTGATATCATAAAACTAATAAGTATATACATTTATTAACTAATCTTAGGTTAATGTTAAGACTTCGTTCATAAGATTCACAATCATTATAAGATATATAAACAAACAAATGGAAAATGTAATCAACATGTACTTTTTTTATCCTTTTCTTTTTTCTTTTCTCTCGCCTCCATATTTTTGTATGTTTTTAATATCCACTACAAGAAATTTGCAATCACACAACACCTATGAAACAACGGTCGACCAAAAAAACCGTTGCCCCAAATTAGGAGACGACTGGGGAATTTTTTTTCTGCGAATAACTTGTTGTTAGACAACATGTAGAACAACGGTTATAGCAGTTTTTCGAAAGACTTGTCTCTGTGGCATCCTCTTATCGAGGTAGACAACAGTTCTTAAATTGCACTGTTGTCATAGATCTTTAACATAACAGTCCAAAACCGTTGTTAATAAGCTAACTTATTGTAATCTCAGACAATGGTTTTGGACTAATTTGAAAAAACAGTTGTTACAAAATATACATATAAACAACGGTTTACGGAGTCTGTTGTATAAAGGAGTCAACAGAGAAGCATCATACAACGGTTTTACAATTTTGACAGAATAACTGTCGTCTGTTTACAAGAAATCATGGCACCACCTGATTGGTGGAAAATATTTCACTTGGATCGCTGAGTTGGCGAAATGAGAGTCGTTGATTGATTTTACTTGGATTGCTTAGTTGGAAGAATGAGAACCGTCGATTGTGAGAATTTATCACACAACGGTATTTTGCAGAAACCATTGTGTAAAATCTAAAATTCAGATTGGTTGATAATTAGTGAAATAATCTTTTAAAATGACTTTTTAGACAATCAAACCTTATGGATGTTAGCATATATTGATTTTAGCCATGTAAAAAAATAATAAAAAATTTCAAAATTTATCTTGCTTGACTTTATAAGGAAAATGAGGTAAAAGTACAACTTCCTAAAACAAGATTTGTTGCCGATTAACGAAATAAATTTTTCAAATGATTTTTTGGGCGATCCAACCGTACGGATCTTAACATATATTGATTTTAGCCACGTAAAAAATATAAAATAAAATAAAATTTATCTTGCTTGAGTTTTTAAGGAAAATGAGGTTGAAGTACAATTCTCTAAAACAAGATTCGTTGTTGATTAATGAAATAATTTTTTGGACGATCCAACCGTACGGATGTTAAAATATATTAATTTTAGCCATGTAAAAAAAATTTAAAAAATTTTAAAATTTATCTTGCTTGACTTTATAAGAAAAATAAGGTAAAAGTACAACTCCGTGAAATAAGATTCATTGCCGATTAAGGACATATTTTTTCAAAATATTTTTTGAACGATCCAACCATACGGAATGTTAAAATATATTTATTTTATCCATGTAAAAAAATAATAAAAAATTTCAAAATTTATCTTCCTTGAGTTTTAAAGGAAAATGAGGTAAAAGTACAACTCCCTAAAACAAGATTCGTTGCCGATTAACGAAATGAATTTTTTTCGACGATCAAACCGTACGGATGTTAACATATATTGATTTTATCCATTTAAAAAAATAATTAAAAAATTTAAACTTATCTTGTTTGTGTTTTTAAGGAAAATGAGGTAAAAGTACTACTCCCTAAAACAAGATTCGATGCCGATTAACGAAATAAATTTTTTGAATGATTTTTTGGATGATCCAACCGTACGGATGTTAAAATATATTGATTTTAGCCATGTAAAAAAATAATAAAAAATTTAAAATTTATCTTCCTTGAGTTTTAAGGAAATTGAGGTAAAAGTACAACTCCCTAAAACAAGATTTGTTGCCGATTAACGAAATGATTTTTTGAAATGATTTTTTCGACGATCAAACCGTACGGATGTTAACATATATTGATTTTAGCCATGTAAAAAAATAATAAAAATAAAATTTATCTTGTTTGTGTTTTTAAGGAAAATGAGGTAAAAGTACTACTCCCTAAAACAAGATTCGATGCCGATTAACGAAATAATTTTTTTGAATGATTTTTTGGACGATCCAACCGTACGGATGTTAAAATATATTGATTTTAGCCATGTAAAAAAATAATAAATAATTTCAAAATTTATCTTCCTTGAGTTTTAAAGGAAAATGAGGTAAAAGTACAACTTCTTAAAACAAGATTCGTTACCGATTAACGAAATAAATTTTTCAAATGATTTTTTGGGCGATCCAACCTTACAGATTTTAACATATATTGATTTTAGCCACGTAGAAAAATAAATAAATAAAATTTATCTTGCTTGAGTTTTTAAGGAAAATGAGGTAAAAGTACAACTCCCTAAAACAAGATTCGTTGCTGATTATCGAAATAATTTTTGAAATGGTTTTTGGACAATCCAAATGTTAAAATATATTTATTTTAGCAATGTAAAAAAATAATAAAAAATTTCAAAATTTATCTTCCTTGAGTTTTAAAGGAAAATTTATCCAACCATACGGATGTTAAGATATATCAATTTTAGTCATATGAAAAAATTATTTAAAAATGAAAAATGATTTTTTCATTTTTCACACCATTTTTGGTTTTCCCCCTTTAATTTTTATTTCCCCCTTCCTTCTAATTTTCATTCCCCCCCTTACCTCCCCCTTCCCCTTTCTTTAGATCTGACCCCTCTTCTTCTCCTCTTTCTACTCTTCCATGTCTCTCCCACGACTTTTCTTTTTGTCCTCTCTCTACATGGTTTTGTCATTGATTAAGTGTGTATTATGATGGGTTTAGATTTTTGAGTTTTCAAACCCTAACCATCTCCCTCTACAATGTTTAAGATATAGTTGGAATGACAATTTTGACGAGAGCAAAGATGAGAGTATCGATAGTGCTTGGAAGGTGAGGCAATTTGTATTGATATTTACTAGTAGGCTTACCCCTCTTCCTCTTCTGCTCAGACATGGCCAATCTTTTTACTCCTCCACAAAATCCAATCTTCATCGCCGGTCATTCAAGAAACTCTTCAGTTTCCTATCGAGGTTCATATTTTATGTTAATTATTGGATTTTTGATGTACCCTTTTGAATTCTTGATAAATCTTGCTGACCCCTATTTGTGATTTGTGTGATTTCACAAAGTTAGTTGTGGTATTAGAGGAATTGGTATTGGCCATAGAGTAAACATTGAATTTTGTTCTTCTTGTTCTTGCAGGTTAAATGGAAATTACTAATTTTAGCTGATTTTGCAGGTAATTTGGGCTTTAAAATGGGCATCTGAATGAATTGGTAAATATATATGCTTTATTTGGAGTTTTGTTCTGATTATTTATGGGTTTTGGTTTAACTAATTGGAGATATTTAAAATTGATGGTCCTCTATTTTACACAAAAAACTCCTCTGTCTAAATTCCATAGTGTTCTTCAGCCATAATTTTGAGTGAATGACACTTATATATGTGTGTTAATTATGTGGTTGTTAAACACAGGGAATGTGCTAAAGAACCGGTTAGGTTCCACTCAGGTGCAGCAGAGAATAAGCTGAAAGCTCATATACAAGAAGTACTCAAATGCTGAGGGAGGAGCTGTTTCTCTTCTTCCACGGGCCACAGGTAGTAATAGATCAAATTAATTTATGACTTCCAGATGAAATTGGAGAGGGTACGTTTTCTGGCTATTACAGATAATTCAATGGTACAACTTCATACTTTGAGTCCAACATATACTGTGATGATTATTTTCTGTGTGACCTTAATTTCCTTCTCCATTTCCAAGCTGAATAACTTGAAAATATGAAACATTTCAAATTGATCAGCTTCATACTTCTGCTAGTTTTTTTAAGAATACTAGCATATACTATTTGTGACTCTTACCTATTTTTCATACTTTCTTAATTCTTTTTCCACAAGTATTTTCGTTTGTAATCTAATATTTTTAGAGAAGCAAACATGTTATTAACTTGATTGCAAATGATTCAGCAAAAACAATTTTCCTGTTATGAACGGCTTTTAGTATCTAGATTTCCTTGTCAGGCCACATAATTGAATTATATAGTAGATATATCTACACAGTTTTGTAGATTGTATCTAGATAATGGACATATATATGTTATTTTGCAAAAGTTGTTCTGCCTATGCTACATATACTAGGAATGTTATGTTTTTTTTAAAACCGACTGGATTCAGAACCGCCTTGTGCAGATCTAGGGCTGTGGTATTGAAGTAGTTATCTTTATTAGTTTTGTTCTTTTAATGCATTATACATAACTGCACTTCATTTTAATACTAAAGATGTATAATATTTATGATCCAGTGGCTTGAATCAGAAATGCTGCGGCTCACTCATCTTCATGATAGAGCAAGTGATTTAGGTAATAAGAAAAAATATCCGTTGCTGTTAATTTTATGTTTCGTTCTCTCTGGGTTTTTCTTCTTCTTTGAACATTGTAAACAATCATTATGGATAAGTTATATACACATGCTTATGGCAACACAGGTGATTTACCTTGTGATATAGTAGTATTTAATTCTTACTTCTGAAGATAATGATAGTGAAATTGACAGTAATAAATAAGGTTTGCTTCTCACCTATCTGTCTATAATATAAACACTATTATTCAATAATCTTTTTATAATTACAAAAAAAGTCTTTTGTTTGTTCAGAAATATGTGTGAGGGATAAAGGCTCTGGCTTTAGCAGGAGAGGAAGGGAGCCAATATCTACAGGAAGTAATGATATAAATGATTCCTGGAGTGGTGACAGGAATATACTAGTAAGAATGGAGAAATTGACACTAATTTACTAGACTAATATATATATGCTCTGTTTATATTATAAAGAATTAGCATTTTATCAATGATCATCAACAATAGGTATTGTCAAAGGTGGGTTCTACTTTAGGGATAGTAGAACATGGCGTTGAGTGCCGTATTTACCTTCATATGTACCTTTTCGGCAGGTAATTGCTCTGTGAACTCGTGTTATACTTTTCTTACATTGAGTACATGAGATTTTACATTCAATATATGTTTATGAAGCTAGCCTTCCTGAAGATGAGTGGCATTATGCGATTTATGACTATGATTTTGTGACCGTAGAGAATTGGCAGAAGAGCAGAATTTTCTTCATTGAATGGTAAGTACAAAATGCAAGGTCTTAAATTTGCTTTATTTGCATTCCATTTCGTTAAGTTCATTTATTTATGATCTGTATATGGTTGTAAAGGTGTCCAAGGTAAGGAGCAAAATGATTTACGCAAGCTATAAAGACAGGTTTAAGAGGGAATTTGACGGCATCCAGCTTGACTTGCAAGCCACTGATCCCACAGAAATGGGACTTGATGTTTTCAATAGCCAAGCTGATTAAAATGTGTACATTAATGAGCATTAGTAGAAATAGATTTTAAGTTATAATTGTAATTCTTGTAGAGAACCATTGTATTGTAAATTTAATTTCAATTGTGAAATAATAATTGAATTATTATAATACCATTTTATTTGAAAACTGGTTTAATTTAAATAATGAGATTAATTTTATAAACAGTTCTGTGAAAGCCACATTAAAAATTATTAAAACCGTTGTATGTCTCAGTGCACATAGTTTTTTTTAAAAACTGTTGTCTTTTGATATTATTTGCAATGGTTTGAATCTTTTACACCATTGCGTAAAGCTGTTGTGAGCATAGCTAAAACACAATACCCAAAAAATAAAAAACCGTTGCGTAAAGTATCTCATACATTTATTTCTTAATAAAAACCATTGTGTAACTATATGAAATAAATACATAAACTGTTGTAGGAGTTAATTCTCATAACACTATTTTTAACTATTGTGCCTGTAAATTGTTACAACGGCTAAAAAACTGTTGTTTGTAGAATATTATAAAGGGTCATATGCGTTGTGTGAATAAAAAGAGACAATGGTTTTATATTCGGTTGTGTGATGTATTTGTTACAATGGTGCGTAACCATTGTATGAGTGCCAAACACACCGCCCCCGGATAGACAACGAAAAATTCATCTTTTAGACAACGGTGGAAAATCATTGTCTTATTCAATATTTCTTGTAGTGATCCTTGCTCCACATGGAGTATTAGTTTGTATTTTATTTTTGAATGCAAATTTATAACGTAACTTAAACTTGAATTTATTAATATTTCAAATTTATTTTTTATAAATTATTAAATATTTTAAAATAAGTGGTTGAACCGCAAACCGATCCGCAATAACCGCAAATTCGCAACCGCAATTGACGCGGTTAACCGCAACCGTATTTGCGGATGACAATTTTCTAAAATTGCTCTTCGCATTTTGGTTCGACTTTTACCACAAAACCGATCTGATCTGAACCGCGTACACCCCTACTAGGACCGATTGGATGTTTTATAACTTCATGCGTTAGTTGCTTCCAGAGTGGGTAATTCCTCCTGGGTAATTTTTCTTTCCAGAATTTTCTGGTTTATCCGGTAACATAAAGATTTTTCTTTGTCTATTAGCTTTTTTGTCTTGTTATATTGGTTACTTATTACAGATTATGTTCACTTCAGACACATTTGAAAGCTTCTATAACTTAGCACAAAGCTCATATCATGAAGTTAGAACTGAATATCTGATCCTTAGGCTATTGGATAATGATGAATTAAGTCCTCATCAGGTTAATGATGTCAAGGATTACATTGATGACTATGCAGAACATAATCAGGTCTACCTAAGCCAACTTCTCTACTTTTGCATTATAATTATTTTAGTTCGATTGTTGAATACTTTTTTGACATTCCCTAGTATTTTTATCATTCAAATTTTTACATAGCATTATTAGAACTTTGAAGCATGTGCTGATTTAGATTCACTCATTTTAAATAACAGTTGCTCAATTATGTTGGCGGCATAATAAAGCTTTTTTTTTCTTTGCACTAAATTTTAGGAGGACTTTGACGAGTTCAGTGATATTGATGAACTTTACATTTCTTTCTGCTGGAGAAGGTGAAGGCACTTGAAGATTTGTTCATGATACCCCATGGACTTGTGAAGGTGGAATTTTCTGACGAGAAGCTGCAAGATAATTCTTACTGGGCAAAGGTATCACAAAATCCTTCTACTTTCTGCAAAAACAATTAGCTTAATTTTGTCATTGTTCATGTATATATTTACCAGTATTTTTCTATATCAAATAGTCTGCAGAGTGGTGCTGAAATTGAATACAGTGCTAAAGCACAAGAAGTTTTGGGGCAGGTTAGAGGAAGGTATGTCTACCTCTGTAATATGCACAAACAGGATCAAATCGATTCTGTCTCATTGCCCTTTCTTTCTTTCTTTTTGAATATTTAAGAAGAACCAAAAAGTAATTTGTATGAAGAGACAAACAAAATTTATTTTGTCCATTTATTTCCCTTACTTTTACATAGAATTAATTTTTTAATAACGACGTGGATGCTGATGGAATTGGAATATTTTTGCAACTTGGTCTTTCATGTTTCTGGAGTTTCAAATTTTAGCCTCCTCCCCCTGAAACTCAGTAATAAATGGTTGAATTTTATTCCATGATAAATTCCGTAGTTGTGTGGCATTTGAAGTTGCTTACATAGTTTGTTATACCTTTGAAATCCGATTATTAGTGTTACTTATTTACCTTGCACCAAGTGAAAGGCACGCTTATGTTTCTAAAATTATTTGTCTCCACAATATGTTGTACATTTATGGTACATAAGTACATTCTTTAGGGGAAGAACAATTGTAGCATTGCAGGATAGGATATTTTACAAATGAAAGGATTTAATTCTTCGAGAATAACATTGATATATTATAAACTCCCTCTTGTCCTTTGTATAGATAGTTTGACTTTTGACAGAGAACTCAAGGTAAGAACACACAACTTTTTCCAGTTAAAACTATCTAGTATTTATTCATAAAAAAATTACAAAAATAATAATTTTAACTATGTGGTCTAGATACTTTGAAGTGTGTACAAAAAGTCATACGATCTGTAATAAGGACACAAGGGAGTACATTTTATAAAAACCGGTTTCTCTCCTGATGTATGTTGTACATAATGATCAAGTAAGATATTTTAGGAGTGGAATTTTCGTTTCGGCAGCGCTTTAAATTTGCTACATAGTAGGTGTAATATTGGTTTTTTATGGTGGTCGATTGGGAAGATATATATTTAAATTCCAGTATATGCACAAGTATTAGGTTATTTTTTGACATGTTCTTAAAAAATAAATGTGACTAAATCTTTTTCATATGTAGAGATGGAAGTTGTGTGTATTTGTCTTGGACTTTATTCTTTTGGGCCTTGTATGTAGACATTCTTCTGTGGTGAACTGGTGATCAAAAATTGCCAACTTTGTAAATATACCATTAAATTGTTCTTTGTATTTAACAACTCTTCAATTATGTGCCTGTTGACAGGGACTTTCGACACGAGAAGACAACAAAGAAACGGGGTAGCTATAGAGGAGGAATGATAGATCTGCAATCTCACTCTGTAAAGTTTAATTATTCAGATAAAGATTAATGACCAACACTTGTGGCTTCCATCATTCTCATTTTTACCTCAATGAGGGGTTTGCTTGGGTATACTTTGGCTAAAATTGTTAAAAATGTAAAAATATTTTCAACGATTTTTTCCTTCTAAAATTGATCGAAGTCCAGATGTTTGTTTATTTTTGCAGTGAATACACTTTATTTTCTTGCTATGTTAGGTCTTTTCTTAAGAAGTTGAAATTTACACACTTTGTCTATAAACTTCTTATACATCACTTTTAATGAATTAATACTGATGTCAAAAAAACAATTGTACATCACTTTAATGAATAAATACTAATGTCTCAAAAGCATTGTACATCACTTTTAAATAAGAAAAACTTATGTAAAAAAAATTAATGTACATCGCTTTTTGATAAAAAACTGATGTCAAGACTGACATGTTCAAGTCTAAATTGAAACATAGACATCACTTTGTTTGGAGTAAAACTGATGTCATATAGCAAATATAGACATCACCTTTACTGAATAATTTGATGTTAATATTTTATTTTACATCACCTAAAAGAAAATAAATGATGTCTATGTGGCAAAAAACATAGCTCATTATATGTTTAATCTGTTGTAATAGTTGTATTTATTAATTAATTATTTATTTCTAATATTTTTTATAAAAAACTAATGCATGGACATCAGCCAGTTTGCCGATGTCCTAAGCAAGTAAAAGACATCAGGGTTATGGCCGATGTCTAGAATAGGAAGCACCGACATCAACATCGTTGCCAAACAGCATAGACATCGGCCAACGACCGATGTCTATGGACATTTTTCTTGTAGTGTTAATAGCCTCTCGCTAACATCATATTATATTTGTTGCTTGTATAACTCAATTCAAATCTCCATCTTCTATGTATAATTGAGCTAACTTACTCTTTCTGGGTATATACATATAAACGCCCTATGAATTCGCTATACTGGTAGCGTTGAAGCCAACTCACTTTCTATTTATCCTGCCTATTTTACTATCTAGGAGGGACCAGCATAACACATCTTAATTCTCTTTTTCTTTCTAATTCTAGTAACTCATGCTTATGAGCATTTCCAACTGTTACTCAGTGTTGAACCTCGTCCCCATATGTTTCTTCGTTCAAATAACCTAATTTGTAATCACTTTCCATCGCATTCGTGGCTCTTTAATCATTCCCATAATCTTCTTTTCATCTATAAATGATGTACTGAGACCATGGCGTATTGATTTCTGACGTTGATTATGATATTTTTCCAAATACCTTTCTTATAATTTCTCAGGTCTCATCACTTTAATCACAACTCAACGTCTCTTACCGATATTAAATCTATCAGTTACTAACATAACATGAATCAACTTTCATTTTATACATAGGGAGCTAAATTACCCTTCTTAGTCATATACATTTGAACATCTTATGAACTCATCATGCATGTAACAACAAGGCCGACTCATTCGTAATCATTATATCTATATCATTGTCTCAATATACTAACTTAATTTATACTAATCTGCTTCTCTTTCTATTCTACTTACTTCTTGCGTCTCCTTCTGTTTGGTTAGTCTGGCCTATAATCAGTTTTCAATCGTATTTGAGAACCTTTAGCTGGTCTCTTGTACTTTCCATCCATCTGCGCCCGATATACTGAGCTCATGGCGTCTAATGCTTCGAAATGTTCTAAATCTTCCAAAACTAAAAATTAAAAAAAAATCTCGACAATTGCATTTAACTCACCACTTGTAGTATACTTCAATTTCTTTTCATCAATATCAAGTATATTCATCGAGCGAGAATCTTTTACTATCTGAAAGGAATATTAGTTTGGCAATTGAATGAATCATAACTTATTAACCGAACTCTTGGTACTAATACTTTATTTGTTGTCATATCAAATTAGATATCAATATGAACTTTGATACTCACAACATTCCATACTGAAGTCAACATCAATCATCTATATGAATACCAACCTTTGATATCTAACAACAAAGTGAGTATCTGCATCATCTAAAACTGGATCAAAACCTGTTCTTCAATTCTGAAACTTTTCCATTCTTTATCCGCTCCCCAGCAATCTTTGTGATATTCACTATCTTTCTTTTCTACTCAAGACTCTGTCTCTGAATGGATCTTGCTTTGGTTGGTAATTAACCATACTTTCGTAGCTCATAATTAATTATAACCAGAATTCATACCTTTGAAGATTAGAACGCAGTTGCTGAATCTCTCACGCATTCGCATGCATATCTTCAGGTGTTCAACTTGGTCTTCCTTAGTTCTTGAAGTGGGCGAGGATGTTATTAATTAAATACAATTACACTATCCAATTACTCCTTATAACACTATGTTCATTTAATCTTCAACTTACAATTTCTGATAACTGATGCGTGACTTTCATACCTCCATTTTATTTTCTCCATGATCACTTTTGTGTATAGCGCGAAGTACTCTTTATTTCATTATTCTTTCATTCCATATTTCTGAAGTTTTCATTCACTCAATATCTCATTCCTACTAGGTTATACGATACAGGGCTTTTGACACCAGCTCGACTCCATACAGTAATTGATGAGAAATTCTTACCTCATTTCTCGAGGTAACCTTGGTAAATCATTCGTTAGAACCTTCGGGGCTTTTCTTTAATTCTAAAGAATTCCGATATAAGATTAATTGTAATGTTCTTCTTTAACAGTTCACCACTAATACCTTGGTTTAATATCCCTTATTTACACACATTCTTTGAATGAAATTTCTATCTTCAATTATCGGCGCTTCACTTCATTCTCCTATCAGTTCTGACACAGCTGACGTTCACGACTTTCTTATATCCTGGACTATTTTATAAAATTTCTTTCTATTTTATAAATTTCTTTATCATCCTACGTCTTGCCTCTTCTGCTCAAATATCATAAGCATCTATCAATAATTTACTCATGGAATTCTATTCAACACATACTTCTATCTACCCTTCGTTTTACCCAAATCCGATTAACAGATTGAAAGTTATGCAATAATCAAGCAAATACCGAATATATAGACCGATAGTCAATTAACAAGTCACATATAGCATATAATACATCACGTAATCAATGATATATCATTTATAAAGAAGTCTCGGGTCATAAATAGGCTTTCTGGTATTTAAAATGATTTTTAAAACATTTTTCAGAATTAAAACGAGTCGTTGGATCAATTTCGGAATAATGAACAGGGTTCGGTTGGCCGATTCTGGCTCGAAACAATTTTATACTAATTATCGAGCCTTGGAAATAATTTAGAATAATATTTTAAAGCTCGAAACTATTTTTTCAGAATTTTAAATCATTTTTTAATAATTAAATCTAATTAAATAATTAATTAAAATCAATTAATTAATTAAATCAATTAATCAATTAATTTTCAAATTAATTGACCAACTAATCAATTAGAAATTAACTGAAATTAATTAACTAATTAATTTAGATTTATTTTGGAATTAAAAATAATTTTCGGAATTAAAATACTAATTTTTAGAATTTTCAGAAATTAAAAATGAATTTTTACAATAAAAATAAATAGGAAATGTGATTTTTAAACATTTTTAAAACAGGAATCCAACTTTTGCAAACTCTGGAAACTACAGG
>NW_027420396.1:0-173232 GCF_009905375.1 Apium graveolens
AAGTCAAAGAGTAAAGGAAGAAAATTGATGAAAGGATGAAACAAATTTTTGGTTCTACAACTTCAAAATCACAATCTGTGAAGCATAGCAACAAAGTGGAGCCAATCATCATGGAGCTCAAGCCAGTAAGGAGAAATAAGGTTGGAGAGACTTCTTCCAAGAATCTGAAACCTATGGTTCTCAAGCCCAACAACAGATCCAACAAGGACTCTACAAAGAACCCTATAAGCCTTGCTCAGTTGAAAGGAGTGGATTTTCCTCTTCCAAAGCCTGATAAAGACAAGGTTTTGGGTGGTAATATCATGAAGCACAAGGAGACCAAGGATGTGGTTGAAAGGATGAACATGGCCATTATCTTTAGAGAGGGAAAGAGTATCTGTGTGATACAAGGACATCCCAGATTCTCAATAGCCAAGAGGGAAGAAACCAGAAGGTTGAAGGAAGAAGCTAAAAAACTAAAGGCTGACAAAAGAGCACAAGCAAAGCTTGAAAAATAGCTAAAGTCAAGTCAAGCTGAAGAAAATAAAGAAATTGAAGACAAGAGTGAAGATGTAGGTATGGGGGACATGATTAGTGATGATGTGGAAGAAAGAAGTAAGGAAAGAAAGGAATGGCAGAAAGGGAACAGAAAGAAGGCCAATGCAAAAAGGAAGATGGTAGATGAAACTGAAGAAATTCAATCAAAATCCAAACCACTACCTTCTATTCCTGAACCTATTGTGCCTGACCCCTTCATAAATATCCATGGTGAAACAATCACTCCCAAGGAGGAACCAATTGATTGGGACACCATCAAATTGCCCACCTTTTTAACCACTTCTCCACCATCAAAGAAACAGAAAAGGAAAATCAAATCAACACCTCCTCTAACCTCAATCAAATTCACTCAGAAGCCTAAGCCTAAGCCACAAGCCTCAAAGGATGATTATGTTCACATTTGTGACATAAAGGAATTTTCAGACATTGAACTCTATCTGGATGAGCTGGAGGAAGTAAGGGGAATAAATGCCTACAGACAGCTTTCAGAAAGACTAGTGTTCAAATATAAAGGAAGTGGGGAAAGGACTTGGCCTCTTTACAGAATTCTGAATGAAGGCTATTCTACCTTGATTAGAGTCTACTCAGCCATAAAAAGGGATTCTGGCTTTACCAGGACTGCCAAAACTGAGATTCTCAACAAGATTGCCAGCATAAGGAAAACTTGATGGGAGCCCAATGCCTTGCCTAGAACATTACTCATACCAGAGAGAGGAATCACAGTTCATAAATCACCTCATTTGTTGATGGAGTTAGAGACAATAAAGGAGTCAGAAGATTTTTCAGACTTGAAGATCAACTCAAGATTGCCAGTAATGAAACTCTCAAGGATATGCAATCTAAGTTGGACATCAATGAAGAAGATGAAGCTGAGTTCTATAGACAACTCCAACTTCAAATAGAGGAGAATGAGAGGAGGTTAGGGAAGAAAATAAGGGATCAAAGGAAAAGAAATTAATCTGCTCAGAATAAAGGAGCACCCTTGGAAATAATGTAATTCTTCAATTCTATCTTAGTATACACACTTTTGCAGCACTTTTGAATTTCTACTTTATTTCAGTTCATATGTTTGTTAAGTGGTTTGTTATCATCAAGTTGAACCCAAATTTATGCCTACAGTTCTAGTAGACATAAATAGGGGGAGATTGTCAGGAATATGTGTATTAGTTTGATGATAAGTTAAACAAAACACCTAAGTAGAAATCTAGTGTTTGTAGCCTCAACGGATAAGACCATTTTGGTTATCCGTTGAAGGAGTAGCTTTACTTAGAAATAAGTTTAGTATTGTAGCACATTTCATTCTCTGTATTTAAGTTATAATTCTTAGATGTTGTGGGAAATTATCAGTCATGTTGACTACTAGTGGATATGCAAATATGAGGGCTAATTGTAAATATTTCATGCCTTGTAATTTTGTATAAGTGAAGTAGTATCAACTGATATTAAAGGCCTTCAACGGATGAGAAACAAAGCTTCAACGGATGTCTCTAAAGCTTCAACGGATAACATCCATCAATGGATGAGTGCTTCAACGAATAAAGCTTCAACTGCTAATGCATCAACGGATAAAGCTTCAACGGATAAAGCATCAACGGATGAAAGCTTCAACGGATGCTTAGTTCAATAGCAGTTGATAGTGACAATTCATAAGCTGACAGAGGCACATGGGTTGACAGAGACAAACTGGAATGTGGCAGCCTCTAGGAGGAATCAAGAAAATGCAGCATTTCCATTCTGGTGCAAACAAAGAAGTATTCAAAGATTCATAGCTAAACTTAAATTGCATTGGATAGAGAAATGAAGAAGAAACATGTGAAGAATCTTTTAATTGTATTTTACAGTTTTGTCTTCACTTGTAATCTTGGTGATATATAAACCAGGTAGCAGCTAGTATTTAGAGTGTGAATTTTCCAGAGCTGTTAGAAAAATCCAGAGAGAAAATCATCTAGTTTGTACCAGAACGCAACTGTGATTTAATTCTTTGAATCACAGATTTTCTAAAATAACACATCTATGGTGGAACAACAAATCCACCAGAAAAGTTTTTAAGTCTGTTGTGTTCTTTACATTTGTGTTTGAATATATATCTGTCTGCATTAGCTGAAAGCAATTCACACACACTTGCTCATCAAAACACATAGCCTAGAAACTGCTCAAAACTTGAAAAAATTTTGAGATTTACATTCAACCCCCCTTCTGTAAATCTCATTGTTAGTTCACTGGGAATAACAGAAACTATTTTATATAAATAAATTATGTTTTTCCAGAATTTTTACACTTTGCACCCCTCGAGGGGTGCAAAGTGAAAAAACTTGATTTTTAACGATTTTTCAACCCTTTTAACGGAGTTTTTCAACCCTTTTAACGGAACTCCGTTAAAAGGGTGCAAACTACAACAACTTTTAAATTTATTTTAAAATCCAAACGTAAGGGGTACAAAGTGCTAAAAGCTCTATTTTAAAATCTTGACGAGAATCAAATGTCAGTAATTTATATAATAAAAATAAACTTTATCACAAATCTGTAACAAAATCATTTTTGAGAATTAAGAATTAAACTTTCATTTAGTCCTTTTATAAGTATCAATAATCCGATTAGGATCTCTCAAGACGCATGCATTGCATCTCATGATCAGTCCCGATACAATACCGGTATGTCGAAGTATATCAAACAACTAGGGCCCGATTAGGCACACATTGGCCTATTTATACCACTGTATATCATAGTATACACACATATATTACAGTATGTCGTAATATATTCACCCGCTTGACTGCCGCCACGACCTCTTAAACAAACCATCCAATCTTGAATATAAAAATTCAGTAAAAATGAATTTCTTATATAACAATAAACTACTACTCCCATTTATTAGAAATTGCCACAAAATCGACTTTAATATCAAACAGTGCATCTCACTATCCAAGAAACAACCAAGGAATCATTGTTTAACAAAAGTAATGGATTCTTATGGAATAATTATTAGAAGTGTTTCTCAATCAATATCACAATGATAAGTTGTATTGAAAACGATACGGTAACTCATTTACTAAAATATCGAGTCAAGGCGGAACTAGTTGCATAATCAGAAGTAAACATTTTTGTATTCAAAATATTTAACTATTATAAAAGTAAAATAGTGGAGGAATACTTGCATAATTATAACTAAGCGGTTTGATATGTAAAATTTTAAACTATTATAGAGTTAGAATATTGCTGGAAAACTTGCATATTCATAACTAAGCATGTACAAACATAATTCACGTATCACATAATTCATATAACACACGACTACGTTCGACTCGATATTTCTAAAATCGAAATGGATAAAAAATATGATTTTTCAGTCAATACGTGACTCATAAAATATTTACAAAATAAGCGACCTTTTGATACAAAAGATTTATGTTTTGGGAGTACTTTTAATAAGAGCATAATATTTTTTGAGTTTAAACGCGTTCGTTTCATATTAAACGGGCAAATGGCCTAATTATTATAAATAAAATAAGAATAATTTTTTTAATAATAATTTTAATTGAATTTTCAATAAGTTAATATTTTTTTAAAAGCTCAAAATAATTTAAAAATATTATTTGGATTCATAATAAATAATTAAATTTTATCCAACTATTTATAGATAAAATTAATTGATTAAATGAAATAAAATTATGATTTTTTAGAAATAATAAAAGAAAATAATTTTCAGGAATTAAATAATTCACTTAATTATTTAAAATGATTAACTTAATTAGAATTTTGAATTAAAAATCAATTTTGAAATTAAAATTTTATTTTTGAATTTATCTTTAAAAATAGTTATGCACAAATAGGAAATTAGGGTTTTGTTTTGGTTTTCCGGATCAAACAGCGGTCGTCGAAGAACATGGTCGGAGTTCTTGAAGAACACCGTCGGTATCTAGAAAACCCAGAAACCAGCCGGTAAACCTCGAACTTCCGATCGAGTTCTGGCATGCCTTATGCAAGGTAAAAACGACGGGATTGAATTCGTTTTTTAGTTCAATTCGAACTTAAAACAACACAACAACCATAATAACACAATCACCCTCTCGTTTCATCCTCCCAACTCCGGTTCCGACCAAAAAACATAGAAGTCGACGAAGAGCTTCGATTTTCCGACGAAAGCTCGAACTACCTCATTTTCAAATGAAATTCGTCGATTAATATATAAAAATGAAGCTTGTGAAACTTAGAATCTAATACAACAACCAATAACTTCAAATCATTCATGGATAATCAGGATAATTAAGATAAAAATTCGGTTAAAACCACTCATTCGACTAATGTAATACCGTAATCAAAACATACTAAGTTATACATCAATCGCTTCCAATAATCAAGGCAAAGATTTTTATATCCTCGAAATCAATCACAAATCATCCCAAACCAATAACTCCATTCGAATCAAAAAAATAAAAATTACGAAAAAGTGCAATAATCAACCATAGTTGATGATCCCGGTACCAAAATAAAGGGCTCAATGAGCTCTTTAATCTGATTATCAAAGTGTCAAAAACGGTCAATCGAGTTTCCAGAAATCACAAGGTAAAGGTGAAAAACAAATTGAAACCCTTAAACTCATCTGATTTTCTTTTGTAATTATCAGAAATATTTTGATTTTTTTAAAAAAATTTAATAAAGAATTTGGGGCTATTTATAATTACTGAAATTAATCCCCGATAACTCACCAATCGATGTTTAGATCTCGAGATTTAAAATAATTAGCCCAAAAATAATAAAATTACATAGAATAATTTTAAAAAATATCATTTTAATTAAATAAAAAAATAATACCAAATTTCCCCATATTATACAAATATTCCAAAAATACAAAGACATTGAATATGCGACGTATCTTTGATTTATAAAAATCAAAACACGAATTTTGTTTGTTTTGACGTCCGGGTCGGGATCCCGGTCCGATAATTTTTACGAAGCTAAAATACTTTTTAAATTTAAATTGAATTCCGAAAACAAATACTCCCTCTGTCCAAATTTATCTGTCCAGTTTGACTTTTGTACGTAATTTAAGGTGCATTGACCGCATAATTCGGTTGATTATTTTTCAATTTTTTTTGTGAACAAATATTCAAATCTTAGATTTTTATCAAGAAAGTTTTTTCTAATCATATGTACTTGATTTAATTTTACTATCGGAGTATTTGTTATTAAAAAGGTAAAATTGTCAAAATCTATTGGCATCAGCATCGCAGACTTTATTGGCATTCAAACCCCCCTAGGTCTATGCTTTTTTTTAGTAAATAAATGAGAGTCTTATTTAATTGCTTGTTTTATTTACCCTCGCTTTGTTTTTACGTCTTTAATCTTAGGTTGTAAATGCATATTTGTGGAGAGGCGTCCGGCCACTGAGGTGACACTTGATGACATGTACTAATCAGTCTTTGATCAGAGATTATTACAAGAAAATCTAAGATTCGTGTGCAGTAACTTTGGTTAAAATCTTTATCTCGCTGGATGCTCGCTAATTTGGTTGTCCCGTTCGTTAATTACCCCATCTAATTATTGGGCGTTAATATTGTGTTGCCAGTTGGATGCTCTTATATTCACAGGTCGATTCTATTTTTAAATTATTCGCATGGCCATGTAGCATATAAAAAAAGTACACAAAATTAAATGGCTCTGAAAGTCTTACCTACGGCTAACTTGTTTCGATAGACATGTCATATTTATAAACCTCGCTAAACTGCGGATAGTTATAAAATTGATGAATAGGAGTCATATGACATAAAAATATAATTATATCCTATATATAATTAGAGTAAAGGAGCTTTAGTGACAGGTTACATGTTTGGTCGTCACATAAGTGGATTGCACATGTTCCTATTATTCTACTACTATATCTAATAATCTGTATAATAAACATATATAATTAAGAAATTGAACCATAATTATATATTTTTAATTGATATAAAAAATATTGAAAGTATTATATTATATATATATATATTCTTAATTGATATAAAAAATATTGAAAGTATTATAATATATATAATACAAGCAATATTTATTTTATTAAAAAATATATAAGTAACAAGTGAAAGTGTATGTATAATAATAATAATAATAATAATAATAATAATAAAACTATTATAAATTAAAATTGAAATACAAAGCCAAAAAAATATATTATATGCTATATGTATTTGAACTATTATAATATTTCATTAAAATACTTAATAATCTTTATAAATAGATAATTAATTAAGAAATTAAACTATAATTAATAAACATAAGAAATTGAACTATAATTATATATTCTTAGTTGATACAAAAAATATTGAAAGTATTATATTATATATAATACTAGCAATAATTATTTTAATAAAAAAAATATAAGTAATAATTAACAAATTATTTATAATCGGGTTAAATTTGTATCATTTTCTTAAAAAAATGGAATGAGTAAGTTTGAAATATAATAATAATAATAATAATAATTACAATTTAAAATTGAAATACAAATATAATGAAATACATTTAAAGTACCATGAAAATTAAATATAAAGTATTTTTTTTCAAAATTATTAAAAAAATAGAAAAAATTGTAAAATATTGTTACAAGCATGCAATTCCCAAATGGGGTGGGGTTGCACGGGTGAAAGTATATGTATAATAATAATAATAATAATAATTATAATAATAATAATTATAATAATAATAAAACTATTATAAATTAAAATTGATATACAAATCCAATAAAATACTAGGAAGATACAAATTTTTGATCAAACCCCATAATATAAAAAATATATATATATGAATAAAATAAAAATAACTACGTAGACATATTATGCGAGCTACAATTATATTTTCTTAATTGATATAAAATAACAATTTAAAATTAAAATACAAATATAATGAAATACATTTAAAGTACCATGAAAATTAAATGTAAAGTATTTTTTTCAAAATCATTAATAGAATAGAAAAAAATTGTAAAATATTGTTACAAGCATTCAATTCTCAAATAGGGTGGTTGCACGGATGAAAGTGTATGTATAATAATAACAATAATAATAATAATAATAATAATAATAATAATAAAACTATTATAAATTAAAATTGATATACAAATCCAATAAAATAATGGGAAGATACAAATTTTTTGATCAAACTCCACAATATTAAGAAAAGAAAATATATGAATAAAATAAAAATAACTACGTAAACATATTATGTGAGCTACAATTATATTTTCTTAAGTGATATAAAATAATATTAAAAATATTATATTATATATTATATATATAATACAAGAAATAATTTGATTTAAAGTATTTATGAATAGATATTTTTTATATTTTATAAAATAAGAACCAAATTTAAATTATATTTAGGTATAACTATTATATGTGTTTTGTTTTGTAAAAAGGAAAAATACAATTTATCTTTTAAAACATTTAGAGCACATGTATCTTACAAAATTCAAGGAAAATCACAGTTTGTTTTTTAAAATATTTAGAGCACATGAATCTTATAAAATATAAAAATTAGGAAAAAATATAATAATAATATTTTTTAATTACAATTCAAAATTGAAATACCAACCTAATAAAATATATTTAAAAGTACTCTGATAATTGAATGTAAAGTATTTTTTTTGAAAATCAATATTAGAATAAAAAATTATAAATATTATTATAAACGTCAAGATGCAAATCCAAACAAATTTCTAATTTTTGATCGAACTCCGCAAGATTAAGAAAAATATATATATAAATAAAAATTAATTACGTAAACAGATGTGATTAAAATATTATATTTACAAATTTATAATATGAAAAAAATTCAAATAATGAAAGAAATAAAATAAATTATAACATATATGTTATAGTTAGGTTATAAAAGTCTACAATAAAAATTATATATATAAGTATAAAAATTAATTTTTTTTTAGAAAAATACATTATTAATGAAAAACATAAAATTTATTTAGGGAATTAAAATATTTTATTAAAATTAGTTAAATAAAGAATAAATATACAAAAAAATATACAAAAAAATTATACAATGCTAGTATTATATAACACAAGTTTGCATGTTCCTAGTAACAAAACAATACTAACTTATATAATATCGCATATGAGTTTGAATTCTTATTACACAGAACAAAAAAGTGCCACAAAAACATGAAATAATTGTGTGTCGAGCTAAACGGGATGGTCGTTATACCCATTTTTAGCATGTTTTCCAAATAGGCCGAATAGATACATTGCTTAGGCCATTTGTGTAACACATAATTTTGTTCTCTGTAATATTAAAAATTCATCTTATTGATTGCGATATTAGACATTAAAACTTAATTGGTTATACCAAATAAATTTGTTGCTCCAATTTTGCTTTCTATAGATGATTGAAAATCACAGTAATAGCATGTTGCAAACTTGCGTATTTGGTTTGGTTACTGCGAAATTACATGTTTTAAACGAGCATATTGTATTTGAATATTGAAAATATATATTACATTTATTAATTTAAAATTCGGAGAATGCACGGATTTTCAAAATATATATTTTTAATATTACATTTTTTGTATATAATATTTTTTGATAACAAATTAGTTCATGTTTTAATCATGTTGCTTACTTTTAATAATAGTTGATATTAGTAATTTATATCAATAAAAATGTATGTTCAAGAGATTGTAATCTTAATAATGAAATATCGTTAATAACAATTATAATTTTTATTTAATTTTTTGTATGTACTATTTAGAACTAAGAAAAAAAATAAAAAAATCTAAATTTTAATATTTTTATTGTAAATATTCGAATCTTGGATTTTTGGTTAATAGCCTAAATAGAAACTATTATTTTCAATATTATTGCTAAGAGGATTTTAACGTTGGGTTGTTAATAGAACAAATTAAATAGAAAACATTATTTATTATGAATCTAATTGTTCTTATTTGTGTAACGAGTATCTAATGACTGATAATTTTTATGGTTGAACCAAACGACTACTAATTGAAACTGATTCTGCATAATAAAATATAGATAAATAAATATGTTGTTCAATCAGTTTTCAAAAATGAATTGTATTATGAATATTTTTAACTAGAATAATGATAGAGGTACTAAACTCATAACCAAAATGGATTATAATTGTCAAGTATTATGTCTTATTTGGCTACAAGTTAATTAATAAAGCGGATACTCTTGTATTTATATTAATTTCATTAATAACATCATTTAATATTGTAAATTCACCAATGTTATGTCATTTAAGAGCAAATTCTAATAGTAACCAATTTGATTTATGTAACACCATTATTTAAATTCAAGTAAATTATAAAAGGGTGATCACATTTTACCCCGATTTTTAAAATAGTGGCCAAAATTTTAAAATAGTGGCCAACTTCTCTTCCGCCTTCCAAAAAAATGACTGTCGTCAACTTTCGTTAAGTTTTCACCATCAAATAATATATTTAAAGTGTAAATTAAAGAATGATGGTTGTTTTTCGCACTTATTTTCAAAATAATGGTTAAACTTTTATAAATGGTTGAAATCTTTTTCGCCTTTTAAAAGAATGGTTTCGTCAAATTGTTACCCCGACTCATTTATCTTTATTTCCACCTAAAACATATGATATCGCTAAATAAATAAATACACATATAACTCAAATAATCACCTGTTTTTTCATTTCTTCTAATTCAATGAAGTGTTTGACTTCTATGTTATTTCAACTTCCCCACACAAAAACACGGATAATTTACGGCAACCAACATATAATTTACGCTTTAAATATGTTAGTTAATGGTAGAGCTGCCCATGGGCTATCCAACCCGTTATAATCGACACAACCCAACCTTAATTTTGGTCGATTAAACCGAACCATCCAAAATTGTGGGTTAATTGGATTGATTTTTGATTGAGCCGTTTATAATAGGTTGGGTCAAATTTTAAATATTTAAAATCTTAACTCAACCCAACCCGGTTATATATACATATATATATACTAATTTATGTGATTATTATCTAAATTACTACACAGTCCAATAATTCATGCATTGAATTACATGGTCAATAATGCCCTTCTAAAATATAAATTTGATTAGTCAAGTATTCATTGTATAACATATATATAGTATATGATATTAAATATACAATTTACAAGGTAGATCATTTGATTACCTTCCTTCCTACATGAAAAACAATTTTAACTACACTTATTTTTCTTTAAACGAAAGTAGTTGTATAAACTCATATATTACTTAGATATAAGCTTATAAAATATATGCATAGAGATTTCTTGCTCATTTTATGTAGAAACAACTTATTTGTTTTTATTCTTTTCATGTTACTTGACACTAAATGATAAAGAACAGGAACATAAAACTATTAGCTAATTACAAGATATGCTAGAATGTTCTGTGCTTGTGCAGCTAATGAGTTAGGATTTTGGAACCGGACTGCTGGAGACAGTAATAGACACCATTAGTTGTAGATATTTTCTTTCTATATAGTTCAGCTAATTTTAGTTATTTAATATGTGTGGGTGAATTTCTCTTGTTAATATCTTTATGCTAAAAGATATGCATCATGAGACTTCTAATAATATAATTGTGACAAAATATTTTTTTTACAACCCGATCAACCCAACCCTAACCAACTCAACCCGTCAAACGATTAGGAAGGTTGGGTTTTATAATTTTTATCGAGATTAATGGGTTGAAATTTTTGTAACCTGTGTTAAATGGGTTAGGTCGTTAAAAGGGTCAAACCTACCCAACCCAGCTCATGTGCATCCCTAGTTAACGGCGAAGACTTAACGGGAGTTGACGACAACCAATTTTTAGAAAGGCGAAAAGAAAAGTTGGTCACTGTTTTGAAAATTTGAAAATTTTGGCACTATTTTGAAAATCGGTGTAAAATACGGTC
Organism: Apium graveolens; assembly: GCF_009905375.1. Taxonomy (NCBI): domain Eukaryota; kingdom Viridiplantae; phylum Streptophyta; class Magnoliopsida; order Apiales; family Apiaceae; genus Apium; species Apium graveolens. Next base: position 11,458 of record NW_027420396.1, read on the forward strand.
AAACCTCTGTAATTTACTCTTTTAATTTTTGCTCCCTCCGTCCCATTCAATTCATAACATATTTGTTAATACTCAGCACGAATTTTAAGGTAAATATAAAGCATACGTCCGTAATTTAATTTTTAATTTTTTTATTAAACTTTAAACATTAAATATTTATTTGAAAGAAACAAATTAAAATAATTTATATGACTATCATTTGGAAGAGTACTAAGATATGTATACGTGTCGAACTCCCGTGTCCCCGGACCACTAGAGTACCTTTTACGAACCTCGAAGAGTATAATATTAATAATATTATATTATCATGATACATATACATGTATTGGAACGTAGTATTTATATAAATTATAATTTACCCATAATATAATTAATGTAAAAACACTTTCAATGAAGTATTTAATTTTTCAATTTGACCAATTTTAGATTAACCAATCAATCGGTATAATTACTTTGAACTAAGTTTGATTCTCACTTTAAGCACATAAATAACACAGAACAAAGGCTAAATATTTAGATTCGGACAACTATAAAAATACATTAATTCGATAAATCAAGTGGTCCCATTGAAGAATTCAATTTTTCGTGGGGATAATTGTGCCACTATTTGCTTTTTGACCTGTTCACAAGCACGCTTATATTCAAGTTTAAGTAATTACTCATTCATTTTTTTGTTAATACTCCTACTTCTTAGCTAATTAATCTGGGAGTAATTGTTAAGGTCTACATTTTCTTTCTCCGCGTTTTGACAAACACTGACGTGGCAGAACATGTCGGCAGCTTCGGGCCCGTAAACATCGATGTTGACAACTCTGATATTCCACTTCAACCCCGTATTTCCTATTTTATAATATCTCGGTCCCCAATAAGTCAAATCAAACCAAACATATTCGGTATAATCCGTTTAGAGCAGGATTTACGGAAAGAGTTTAGGGAGAGTAAAAATATATGGAACCGTGCCCTATCCATAAAATAGGAAAATCATTGTCCTCAAAACTTCTCGTTTTATGAATAGTACATATAATGGTGAATAGTAACTTCGAGATAATACCTTAACACATGACGTTATTCACACGAGACTTGTCTCGAATTAAAGACATTATCGCTTTAAAGCCACTTATTGAAAGACCGATACACCCCAGTAATGATGTCAATGTACTTGTGCAACAGAAAAAAATTATAATCGAACCATGTGGTATCCACGAAACTCAGCTTCTAACACCCTAATACGCCGTCTCCAAGCACACCTGTCTAATGTCATGTCAACTTTGAGATTTCAAGCCGTCATATTCAAGCTTAATTGGTCATGCCATGTCCAACGCGGTCTATCGCTCTTTTTCTTCTCCTTATCCGAAATATTTTGAACTCGTCGAACCGAGACTGAAATAGAACTTCGCATTAGATGCAGTATCGACGTAAATGTTCCTCCCATAGTTATTTGAAATAGACTCACTACCAACAACTCTTCTGAAATATTTGTTTGATATATAATCAAACATGGTGCAGGCATAAATCCGCCGCAACAAACAAATTTCTGTCGTTTCCAACCTAAACTCTTGAGATTTTCGTAATGGCCAACATTCAAACCAGTGTAATAATGACGACCTGATTATCAGTCTATAACATTTAACCTTCAACTTCAAATGTACATGTTTGTCACACAAACATCATTAGTCTCCCTTCATTTAATACATCATGCCTTAATATGACGTGTAACGCCGAGATTAATATCATCATTGCTCTGTATAATAGATCCTGGATACTTGAAACTTTATGTTTATGGCACACGTTCGTCGGCGATACAAATTGCAACATCATCCGCATGATTCTCTTCACTAAAATTTGCACAAATATATTTAGTTTTAAAACAGTGATAAGTGGATCTTATATCTACTTGGAACGCTTCATTACAAGCTTAAGTTTGTATTTTGGACTCAAGTTATTTGTATTTTTGATGTGTTTTATGTTTTTGCATTTCAGGCATTAGTTAAAGGAAGAAATGAGCTTTTAATTAAAAATATCTTGAAAAGAGGTCAGGAATGGAAGCCAAGGTCATGTTCATATTGAAGAGCATCTCGAGAGTTTCGCGTAGACTATTAGATCGTTGAAATCGGATGAACGAAACTTAATATGCAGTCAAAACAAGAAAAGGAGCCAAAATCCAGTAGCACGGCGCGCCCGCACAGCAAGGCGGGGCGGCCGCGCCAGACTTTCAGAAACAGCACGCGCCCACGCTAGTATAGGGGCGGCCGTGCTGGTCCGTTCAGCCAGGTTCCTGATTCGAGTCCGCTTTGGATATTCTGAAGCCCAGTTTGATCCTGAAGCCTATATATACCCTAAATAAGACATTTTTCACAACAAGGAGACCATGGAGAGCAATAAGAAGACCTAGAGAGCACGAAACGGCTACGAAGAAGAAAACTTTTGTTTTTTTTAATATAGTTGATACTTTGGATGCTTATTTTTGTTTTATCTTTGAATAATAGTACTCTTATATTATTTATTATTATGCTTTCATTGGAACTCATGGTGATGTTGGGTTCGGTTATGAACTAATCGTTATCGTGGGGTTCCAACGGATTTACTTATGGATTTCTATAATTAATTTGTTCAATATCTTGATGTGTGGTGATTGATTGATATCCTAGTATTGGTTGTGCTTATTCTTCTTATGTGCGTAGATAACATATAAGATAGCGTGTTAATCTCCATTGAAGCGAAAGTGAATATAATGTTTAGAACTTGCCATGCTAGCATAGGTTCATGTATAATAGTTATGCATGATTCGTAGGTAATTTTAACCATCTTGCTTGCCCTATGTAATCACGATAGATAACTTGCGCATTAAACCTTTATGTTGTCAAATTCTATAGACATATATGATCTCAACATAATTGGTGTCTATTCAGTTTTTATCTCTTTTGTGGATGTCTGGTAGTAGGGTATTCGTACAACGAAAGTTGGCGTTTACTAGTTTCGTGTTATCTGATTAGTTGTCATCACCATTGCATGCTAAGGTTAAGAACAATGACTTTGAATGAAGTATTTAATGAAGTTAGAATCTCATGTTTGTCTCATATAGTTAATTCAGTCACTTTTATTCGTAGTTAATTACATGTTAGTTTAATCATAATTATAATCATCTCAACTTGTTATTGTCTTAGCATTGAGCGATAGCCATATCATTGTTGCATATGTGCATAATCTTAAGTTAACTAAAAAGAGTCTCTGTGGGAACAAATCTGATTTATATCTTATACTACTTCCGAACACGTATACTTGCGTGTAATTTTAGCGCGTATTTTCACCCTAACAAGTTTTTGGCGCCGCTGCCGGGGACTCGGTGTTAATTTTTTAGTTTATGTGCTTGACATCAGTCGTCATTAAATTTCACTGACTCGGATATTTTACTTACTAGTTACTTATTCGTGTGTTTCAGGTACTCTAGTTTTTATTACAATTGGAGATCCAACAACAGCAAGGAAAGCGTTGATGGATTATTCTTAACCAAAGATCAATGATATTCAGTCTAGCATGTCAGACCAGCCATCGCGACTAATACCTTTGAAATCAAGCCTCGCATAATTCAGATGTTCCATAACTCAGTTCAGTTTAGGGTTCTCCAACAGAATATCCCAATACGCACATTAGAGATTTCATAAAGATATGCGACACCTTCAGGTTCAATGGTGTGCCCGGGGATGCGGTGAAACTGAGACTGTTCCAATTCTCTCTGAGGGACAAGGCTAACTAGATTATTCAGCTAATGGTTTTGTAGCATTGGAGATGATCTAAGAGAGCATCTCCAATGGTAAAAATTGAAATGAAGCTATAATGGTTGGCTATTTTTATTAAAAAAAAAATTAGCTAAGAGTTTTGATAGGTAGTTCAATGGTATTATCTATAATTTTGATTATGTAAAATATACCTAATGGGTTTTTTGGTTGGCCAAATATAGCCAACCAAAAATGGTTGTCTATATTTTTTGCTAAGGGCATAGAAGGTTGGAGTGTTAATTTTTTTACATATTCTCTAAAAATGCCGATACACGACACCTGGATGACACCTAGATTATTTAGCTAAAGGTTTTCTCCAATTGAAGATGCTCTAAAAACTAGCAAATTTATATATAAGTCTTTACAAAATTTTCAACTAAGACACTTAAACAATTAGAGCGAAATATTCTCTGACTTTCTTTTGAAAAGTAGTGCAAAAAATGTCTCTTTCCACTTGCTCTCCAGTCTTTAGAGAACCTGAGTTATGATATATCGCAATTATCTCCTTATTAATATGTAACAGTCCGCACTTCTAGATTATTACTTCTAAATCAAAAATAATACAAAACAAATTTACTAATACTAAAATCTATTACAAATGTGACTATTACAAACGCGCAGCTAATGGAAGTCCAAAATTTAATCTACTCCAATAATAAGTCCTCGAACTCCAATGTTACACAACTCGAACTCTTAGGCGAAATATGAAATATTAAAAGAATGAGCGGCAAAGCCCAACAAACAACTACTGTTTGATGGCTCAAAATAATATATTTATATTTTTTAAAACACGGCTTAGACATGCGACACATAACATAGATCACATTGGATTGCACAAATTTTCGATAACAAATATCACACAATATATTTTCTATTTTACGGATCAAAACGAATCACAGAACATATTATATAATCCACGTCATCACAATTCTTAATAAATTAATAAATCTTAATAAAAAATTATTATATTTAGTCCCATAATCCTAAATCACACCTTATGCCACACTGTGCCGATAACCGACATCTCTTACTTGATGTCACACTTTCCAAGTGACCGGGTTCTAATTCTTATTCGATGAGGGGCAAGTTTACGTCCCTTGTCAAGTGAAACCGAAGCTTGACAAGGTATCGATGTGTTCCGGAACGTGCATAAACAAGTTCTATATTTTATGTATGATGCTACCCGGTGATCGGGTTCTAATTCTTGTACATGACTAATACTGGGAATTTCCGAAAAAAATTATTATCTTATTAATTACATATCGCTATCACACTTATAATAACTAAACAGATATCGAAGAACATCTAATCACACATAATAAGGCACGTTACACAATACATACATAGGAATAAAGATTCACTTACGTAATCAAACAGATAATGTATGTTTCAAAATATATAGAACAACGAATAGTTACTTACATAACACATAAGAAAATAAGTAATACGCGGCAACGAATACTGTAGTTACTTACCTCAGTTAAGCAAACAAATAATTCATGTAATGACATATATCGAATACTAAGCAGCCCATCAAACACGAAACATCTAAAAACTCGATCTTCTCCACGATTCTAATTCTGATCAGATTCCAATTTGCCGTTTTGACCCTCTAAATGACATTTTCTTGGAAAAAACGAAAGACGAAAGTTGTAAAGAACGAAAAGACCTTTCCGAAAAGTCCAGAATCAACAAATTCTAATTAACGATGAAGTTTCTACGAATTTTACAAGACTGCTGATTTGAAGAACCCTACGAATTTTGATATTAAAAACGAGGAATACAAATATGATGTATTTATAACGATACAAAACTCTATATCTTAACCTACAAGTTATCCATATTAGAATATGATCCAAATTTTAAGCCCATTTGCCTAATTCAAATTTTAATATTTCAATCTTAATCAAATTTTAATCCTTTTTTTTCAATATCCTATTATTATTATTATTATTCTAAAAATTACGGGATATTACATAATATATCCACTATCATGCTGAGTATAGAAAAACGAAAATAAGAAAATAAGTTCTCAAGCGAATAAATAAGATTAAGAAAATATACGGTAATCACACAAGATAAAAATTCACGTTAATCGAAAATTCCTACTTTATAAACTGAACCAATTTTTGTATTGATTTTTTACAATTGTGTTGTGTTATAATTTTACAGTTACATAACAGTATCTATAAGAGAACAAAATGGAGCCTAATGTAAATTAAAGTCCAAATCTAAAAAAAACAGATCAATCCATGAACTAATCTGAATATGAAAAGTTATTTTTTTGTGCTTAATTAGTAGACTCCAGTACTCCACTTTTGACCTTCTCATTCAAATTTCTATTCATGCGCTTTCTAATATCATTCAGACTTGACGTTTGTAAAACGATTTTAATCATTTTATTCCCATAATATGCGCAATATCTCTAAAAATCATCATTGTTATACTCACCGCCATTATTTGAGATCAAACTCATTACTTTCAAAATATGATTTTTAACTTCAATCCTCCACTATTTAAAAGCAACAAACACATCGTATTTATTTTTTTGAAAAATAAACTTAGACCTTTCGAGTGGGATCGTCAATTAAAATGACATAATAGCAAGATCCTACCAACAAAAGCAACTATCGTTGGACCATATACATTTATATGAATTGGCTCTAACTTATCGGTGTTCCTTTATTTTACAAAAATAACTTGTTTCTACTTTCCAATAACAGCCCCGACCCAAATTTCACATCACATTCTTTTCACTCGTATGATCAAGTCTTTGATACCACAAAATTGAAGAAATGTAAATAACCGAACGATTAAACGAACACATGTTACTTTGCACTGAAATTATGATTGAAGTAGTTTTTATAAAATGGCGATTAAACATATCCTCTCTTGACTCTAAAGAAGTATTTAGTTTAATTAAACTATAAATTGTAATTGATATATTGAGAATTAAATTGATAAAATAAATATATGTGGAATGAATATTTTTTTTGCCAAATTTAAAACAGATTTCATTAATGACTTGAAAGAGATTCAATCGGGACAAACCCCCAACTGATCATGCAACCAGGTTGAAAAACAAATAAAGCTAAATAATTAGCCGTTTTGTTTCCGGATTGCTTAACAAACTGAATACAAGTATTCTGAAAATTAAAATGAAGATAATGGTTTCCCGGACAATCCAACACGCATCTTTCCCAAAAACAGTAGCTTCACAATTGACTCTCACATTAATTCGATTGATATTTCAATTTCCAGATGACTCAGTTGCAACAACTGAGTTTAGAGGCCTCATGTTATGAACAAATACTTTTTGTGAGAGATGAGCACATGTGATTTTCACCACCGTTCCACTCTACTTGTCGGATACCAGTTATAGACCTGTCGAAAGTGTTGTTGATGCGAGATATCCAAATCTCACATACACCATCCAATTCATTTTCAACACAACCACCACATCGCACAAATCGAGACACATCGGATAAAGCGAGACAATCAAACACACAAATAATAACTTAAACATAACAATACGAAAAAAACCCTGATTTCAAAAAATCTCGGAATAACACCAAATTGTAATATGTTGTTAGACCAGAGATTTTGAATCCAAAAACTGAATTTTATTATAAAATCCAAGCTCTTACCTTAGTAGATCTGAAAACTAAAGTGAAGAACTATAATGGATTTTTCGAGTCTTGTAAAACAAATCTCGATTTTATTAAAGAAAAAGTGAATAAAAGAAGAAGATGAAGATGGACATGGGGATAGAGATAGGTGGAAAGGGTGTAAAAGAAGGTAGGGCGGTTAGAGTTAGGTGAATCTATGGCGGCCGACTCTCATGCGAGAGAGAATTTTTTTTTCACCCTTATATGCGGAATGAATATTGGTAAGTATGTATAATTACAAATTTTAGACTTAAGAGCATTTTCAACACACTACCAACACACTATTTATAAATCTATACTATAATATAATAACATTAATGAGTTACATTTTGGTTCAACTGTTATTCCCTTATTTTGTTATTAAAAATATAAAAATAAATAGTGTTATGCATATGCTAAACTACTTAATTACTGAATTATAATCTTGTTATCCCGCTAAACTACGGCCAAAACTTATCTTACTAAACTACGGTCACAGCTCATTCCTAATTATTTTATTATTTTATAAAAAAACTATAATTATTATATATTTATATAAATATATTAAAATTAATATATTATTAAATAAATAAAATATAAATTTTATTTAGATATTAATGAAACTGTGCATTGCACGAAAATTAAGCTACATTATTAAAAAATAGCTTTTAGCACGATAAAAAAGGTTCTAGCTCCAACAATAATCTTGAAAATCATTCTTTGTATCTTATTCTATAATGATAAATATATTGAAGTTATAAAAGAATAAAAAAATAGGAGAGAGAAATAAAGTGAAAGGATTTTTTTTTATCATAAAATATAAGTTAAATGTGAGTTATGATTCTTAAAAAAAACAAAAAAAATTAGTGATTTGAACGGTCAATAAAAATCCATTAAAGTTATATTTTGCTCATAATTTTTATATTTTGACTTGAGAGTTGAGAGGCAAATAAGAGTTTGCAGAAGATGCAATTGGGCCTTTTACTATATATCACCATCCTTAATTTAGTGAGTTACGGAATTTTTAAAATAAATAATTTCATATTTAAAATAAATAATTAATTTACAAGTGACAAGTAGATAAATTTCTATAGGTTATATATGTGTTTGAATAATTTACGTATACTTCCGGTTTTTTACTAAAAAAACTAAATAGATAATTTTTAAATATAGTTATCTTATTTTAAATTAGATTAATATTTAAAAATATATATTTTTTAATAAAATTAATAAAAAAAATAAAAAAGTTAAAAAAAGTTAAAAAAAAAAACATGTTATTATTAAAATTCAGTTTATCAAGTTATAAGTTAGATTGAGAAATACTGTGTTTACGGACTCGTAAATAAATAATTGAACAAATCTACCAACCTTGTTTTATTGCTGTCTTCAACATTGAGATATAAACAAATGTATATTCCTACTTTGCGGTAAAAGAGGGAAGTGGGTGCAGTCCGTGTTTCCTGGGTTGGTGTGGGGTAGGGTCCGTTCCATTCCGATTCAACTCAGCCCTCGATTCACCCGCACGGTTCCGTCAACATTAACTAATCCTAGCCGCCCGTTTTCAATTTTAATATTGTCTCACTCTTATGTTACGTGTCTTGTTTTAATTAATATATTATCAAATTGACCAAGTTTTAATCGATAATTACGATAATATTATGTATTATTTTTAAAAAGTTAAAAATTTATTTAAAAAAAAATAGATATATTTTCTAATAATACTAGTTTTAAAAATTAACTAATTATATTTTATACGTAATTTACTGTCAAAATTTAAATATTTTGAATATTAACTAATTAAAATATGACACATCATATAAGAAGGAGGGAATGCGTTTTCAACTGTACTATTACTTACTTACCTTTACCCTTTTTCACCGTGTTGTCCTTTTCGTTTAAACGATCTGTTCCTTTTCGTTTAAACGATCTGTTCCCGAATTTCGGCTTAAGCCAAACGAATCTCTTTATTCTTTGCAGGGGTTACCAGGAAAAAAAAAAGTAAGCATCCTTTTGACTCTTTTCTCCCACGAAAAAAGTGTTAAATTTGTATTTTTTTAAAAAAAAAAATAATTTCCAAGCACGATTGGATAGCTCCAGTGATAAGGAACTTATTCTCTGTCGTCCCAGTTCCTGGTTTCGACTCTGACTCACCCAAAAATTATTAAGAATAGATATTTATTTGATAATTATTGATTGTTTCATTAAAATATTTATGATGATATTTAATTTACATGAAATGGAGAAACCAAGATGCTATACTTACGTTGTGTTTCCGAATATATAGTATAGAAAAGAAAAGTATAGAAAATAACTAAGTCTTCTTTCTCTCTTAATCTTTCCAAAAGTGGGAAGAAGATTTGGAGATAAAAATAAAAAAATCTTCATCCTAAATCTGCAACTTTCTTTTCCTTTCTCTCGTAAAAGTTGTTCGGGAACAAGCTGAAATAATTTATTTTTTACATTTCTTTTATTTTCTCTCAAAAAAAATTCTGGAACACAGTTTTAAATCTAGTAGCTTCGAAGGAAAGAAAAGCCAAAAATTCAACACAAGTAGAAAAGTAGAAGAGGTACCTGTAGTACCTGTTTGGTAAATTTTAAAATAAATAATTTATAATTTAAATTAAGTAAGTGATTTATAAGTGATAAATTGATGAATGCTTTTAAATTATAATTTTTTTTGGATAATTTTACTTATAATTCAGAATTCTTTTTAATTAAATAGACTAAAATAAATATTTTTTAAATATAAGCATCTTAATTCTTATATTTTAAGTTAGATTAATATTTAAAAATGTTTTTTAAAACTAAAATTAATAAAAAAGCAAAAATTCAAAAATAATATTAACACTCAACTTATCAGCTTATAAGTTGTAGATTCAACTTATAAGTCGGGTCGAAAAACACTAATCGATAAGTTGTTACGAGTTTATAAGTAATTAACCTGACTTATCAAACTTGCCAAACAGACCCCAAATACGAGTATTTAGTTATTACGAACGACTCTCACCCATAATATTAAAATAATATAACTTTACATTATTTTAGTGTCAAAATTAAATCATTCATAAAATAAATTCTAACTGATTTACGTTATACTAGTTTAATAAGTCGCGCTTCACAACGGCATTCTACAATAATATTCCATTTTCTTTTACATTTCTTATACAGATGTTGATTATTCGAACTTATGAATAACAAATAAATATAATAAATTACGAAGTTTAGAAAGCTGTTTCTCGTTAAACATGTATACTTAAACAAGCCGCTCTCTCATTATCCACAAATCTAATATCGTAAAATTGTAATATTATTTATTAGTCAATAATGAATATAATATTTTTTTTCTATTTGATAATATAAAAATTTGGGTATATAACAAAGATAGATTGAAACGATATGAGATGCGCCATCTCACCGCTCTCGTCTTCTCCTTCACAAAAGAAAAGTTTTAGGAAAATATATTATAATAAGTTGATTTTAGCAAATTGAGAGAAAATGTTATTAAAAAAATAAATTTAGGAGAATATCATGATGATATGTTGATTCCGAAATTTTAAATGAAAGATAATGTAGAAATTTTATGAAAATATTACGAACGATGATCATATATTTAGGTCACTATAAGGTAATTGTAGTTTTTTTATCATACCGCGGCCGCTTTGCTACCATTCAGGTACGCACTGGATAAACCCTACGAGCTTATACAATAACCTGCAAACCTGGTGGACCAAGATAAACCGCACTTAAGCAACATGCTCTGATTCAGGAATTCGGGAGGCATAATCATAAATTCTTGTTCCCGTGAGATTCAAACCTGTGGTCAAGAGGATAATTATCCCCTATTTTAACCAGCTGAGCCAATCCTTGCGAGCAGGTAATTGTAGTTTTTTATATTTACTAATTCAAAAGATTGAGAAAAATAAAATAGTAGAATGAGACGATTCAAGGGGCGCCACCTAGAAGCCCCCATGTTCTCCTTTATATAAGTATATTGAATGTATACTAAATATCTAAATCGGAATATGGTATTCTTATTTTTCCAAAAACAAATAGTTTATTGGATATAGTAGGATATAAATGAAAATACGACGAGAACAAATTTATTTTTGTTAATAAAGACAAGAACACGGTAGATTTTATGAATTACACCAAACTGGTATAAAAGTTACACCAAATGTATCTTTGACTAGAAATTTGGTGTCACGCTATTCATTTAATGCAACTATTAAACTATTATAGTGTTGGTTGTAGTTGATTTTATACCAGAACTTAACTAATAGTGTTAGAGCAAGTCCAATGTTATATGTAAAATGACTTCGGTCATTGCAATAATTTGACATCTAAAAGTATTTTTTGTGCTAAAATAGTCTTTGCGCTGAAAATCTAATTGTACATTACAATCAAGAATTTCCATATTTAACTAACATTTTATATAACTCATTCGGTTTAATTTAAAGGGGATCTTTTTGCACTCTATTATTATGTATTTGATGATGCGGCAACAATGACTATATCAATTCGTTGGTCCTAAATATAGGACTAATTGTTCGTTTATGCATCCATCAATTGATGTAAGTAATGCATTAGAATTGTGTTTTATGATTTTGATTTTATATAATATCTGTATTATAATATTGGGTTTGAGTTGCTGTAAAAGCTAGTCCAATACTTTATGTCTATTAATATAATAAAATATAATATTTTATAATATAATATAATAATTTTTACAATAACTTCAACCAAATGTCTTATATTTGTGTGTTATTATCAAAATAATAATGTATTTATGTAATAATTAGAGCTAAGAGAAAAGATGAAAAGGAAGTGATGTCTAAGAAAAGAGTAAACAATTTTTTTATTGAAAATATTGTTGAAAATAATACATACGGTGAAAATATCCTAATATTTTAACATGGCGGAAGTATTGTCGTAACACTTATCTCTTCTATGTATGATAGTAGAATGAGATGATAAAATTAGTGAGATTTTTAATTCTCAATGAAATGACAATTTTACCCCTATATCTACATGTTAAAAAATGTTTAAAAAAATTGTTGGTAAGAATCGAATCATAACTTCGCTATTAGTTCTTATACTATAATATCATTGTGTTAATATGTCTTTTATATTTTTTATCATACACTTAATATGTGTCTTGCCAAAGAGTAAACTTTCAGTTCATTATTTCAGTTCATATATATTAATTTAGTTGCCTATATTTTTCTAAATTATTAAAGTTACAATTAAGATAATAACTTTGACCAATAATTAACTTACAAAGACGACCATTATACCGATAAATATAAATAAATTAAGTTAAAAAATATATTTAGTAAATAAAATAATATGTTTTTAGGTAACCGTCTTATTAAAATCTACAATATTATATTAATACGAATAACAAATATATGAAATTTACAATGTGTGTTTATTCAAAAAGTTATATTGGCATTGTTATAAAGTACTGCCTTAAAACACGTGCGATGCACGGATACATATATATCTTTTAATATTTTATTATTTTTTTTAAAAAAATAAATTGAATTCTTAATTTTTTTCATTTAAAACTTTAAATGACATGACTTCATAATAATTATATTAATAAATGTATTTATTCATAAATTTTTAGAACAATTAGAGATGGAATTCAAGAACCCAAACAACTTTAACCGTATTTAAAGTGATATCATTGGTAAGGTGAAAATGTTATTATAACAAAATTATCATTTTATTAAGGGTAAAAATATAATGTCTCCATTATATTCGGACCGTAAAAAATATTATTTTAGCATGGTGATTACTTAATCGATAATTTTAATTCTATAAAAGATATTTGTAAAAAGACAATAGTATATAGTTTTATTGATTATTCTTTGTGTATTTTAAAACAAAAATATTTATGTTTTAATTAAAATTTGATTTTCTAGTTCACATCAATATGATACGAATTATACTTAGTCTAATATTAATTTGATTTATCTCAGTGTTTTACATTATTTTATTTTAGACCGATGCTCAATACACTAACCAAATCAAACTAATTATTTTTAGTTTAATTTTAATTTTTTAAAATTGTGAATCAAAAAAATAATTTTGTTTTAGACTGAATAATTAATATATATATATATAATTTTATTTTTATTGGTTGAATTGTATTTTTATTTTAGTTTTGTGTTAGTTTGAATCAATTGTATAATGTATGTTTTTATCCTGGATAAATAAAATATATTATTTTATTTATCCAAATTCATTAGTATAATTTTTTAGAAGAATAGATAGTATTATTATTTTATCTTAACCCGGTTTACATGATATATCAACTAAATCTTAATAATTATATTTAGTTTGCTTAAAGTTAGTTTAGCCCGAATTAACAAATTAGAATAATATAGAACTCGATATGAATTAAATATAAATTGGTAGAAGAAGTTGAATTTCATATAAATTATAATGATATAGAGTTCGATATAAAATAAAATTGAAATTGGTAAAGTAATAGAGTAAGTTGACTTCAGTATCAATTAGAATTAGAATTGATAGACCAACTAATTAGAATTAGAATAATTAAGGGAGGATAATTAAGTAATGTCAGCAAGTACCGACCGACCGACTACCAAACTTTCAATGTTTCGTCTATTATAATATAGTATAGATACATAATATAATTTTAAGAAAATATAATGTTAAATATTAGCCTTTGACTAAGTTAACGTCAAAAAATTAAATAAGTCAACATTTATGAATTACAAAAAAATATAAATTATATATTGTTTCATATCATTAATATTAAACATGGATTTGAAAGTTTTTGAATGAAACACTAGAATTCTCGCATTATTTAATTTGGTATGAAACTATTTCATGTTATTATAGAATTATTTTCATATTTGAAATAATAATATATCAATGAAACTTACGTACACACTAAAATATATGATTTACTTCGATCTATTTTATGTTAAAACGAGAACTAATTATATTAATTATCGTATTATTTCTTTCATGTTAGGAAATGAATAACACAGAGGGGGGGTGAATGTGGTTTACTGTTTTTAGGCTTTTCTTGAATATTTTTGGCTTTGTTGAACAAAGTAAACTTAATCTTGTAGAAATGTGTTACTGCATGAATTTAAACATGCAAGAATAAGGAACACGGATCTTTTCAAAAATCACTTAATTTTGTATTAAAATTAAGAATGTTTTGCTACAAAATTTCTAGACTTTTTGATGTGAAAGAGCTTAGCTTCTCCTTGCAAGTATTACAAGAAATTTGATGAACTTATTACAACTGACTAAGGACCAGTGTTAACTTTATAACTCAGTTAACTGCTGATTTACACAGTGTGTAATAAGACATGCTATCAGCTTTTCTAAACTGTCACTTGTCATTTTTATTTATAGAAAATTAGATCTTCCATTTCTGGTTTAGCATATATTTAGCATCTCGTGTTCACTTTAATCTTCCTCTGTCAGTTAATATTTACTATTGATCTTGCACATTCTTCAAACTGCTTTTTGTAGACTTGTCAATCCAGCTGTTGGATTGTTTGTTGATTGTTTATCTTGGATATTGAACTGATCTGCAAATTTGTACTTTGAGATTGTACCTCGAGATCTTCAGTTTAGGTCTATAGAATACTTGACATCTTGATAAGTATATTGTCTTATCGAGATCTCTAGTATTCTATATTTAGTTTGTCTTGTAGAGGTCTCCAGTTCTCTATAAGAGAATTTTGGGCTTGTCGAGATCTCTAGTCTTCACATCTTCACTTTGACTTATCGATAACTATAGTTCTCTAGTAACTTCTTAACTTGTCGATATCTCAGAGTTCTCTAGTCAAATTTAACTTGTCGATATCTCTGAGTTCTCTAGTGAATTTTGAATTATCGATATCTCTGAGTTCTCTAGTGGAACTTGACTTATCGATAACTCATAGTTCTCTAATGAATGTAGACTTGTCGATAACTCTGAGTTCTCTAGTGAAGAAATGACTTGTCGATATCTCCAGCCTTCATGTCTTCAATTTGGCTTGTCGATATCTTTCTGAGTTTTCTAGTAGCTTTCTTGACTTCTCGATAAGTCATTATGGAGTTCTCGAATGACTTTTCTATAACATTAAATATGTGACTTGTAGAGATCTTGACTTAGAGTATTTTTCTAAAACAGATTTATTCAACTCCAAGTTTTTCCATAATTCTTCCGAGGCATGACCTTTTTGAATTTCTTCCATATATAATTCTTAGGTTTGACACTGTTTATAGAAAAAGGCTTCAGTCTGCTCCTTTGACATTTTTACAGACTTTAAATGTTATAAGTACAAAACAAATTAAGATAACAATACAACTTACTCATAATTGACAAAATGTCTTAGTCTTGTTAAAGTACATACATGTCCTTTACAACATTTCATATTAACATTAACGCGTTAAAAAATCAAGTACTAGTATTAATAAAAATTTAATCGAATTTAATATAATTTGGCACGAGAAGTCAATATATATGATTACTAAATATGTATATGAAAAAAGATTGAAATTATTTACGAAAAAATTGACAATTGACAAAATAAGGCTACTTTAGTCTCTATACTCGAAATTAATATGTGGTTTGACACCAACCCTACCGCACACAATGACATATTTTAAAGTACATATCTCATGTATAAATAATATATATGCTTGTAAATGTTAACTGTAAACTAAACTTTGTCGCAAATAATTTAACAACGTTATACTAGCACTTCATCACGAGAAATTAGTGATTGGGCTGAGAAATTTTATACAATATATGCAACATTTTTTCATCACATTACACTCATATATATATATATATTGAAGTTTAGCAAATTATAATAAATAACAACATATTTGACTTCTTGATCACGTACTGAAAAAAGAACAACAAAAAGAAACGTAACACAACAAATCATTACTTAAGAGTTTAAATAATCATTGGCCATAAATTAATTTCAGTGCTATTTTTTATACATTTTAATTAAATTATATAAGATTTTATACTTTATTTTTTAATCACAAAATCCGTCACATTTAGATATATTTTTAGGAAAAGACTCGTATCTCACATGAACTATTATTCTAATTTATTGAAAATACCTCAAATTTTAGTTTAAAACATCATTTTAAAACACTCTTAGAACTCTCTAAAACCCACTTATTCGCAGCTTGGGTCCAATTTACCTCTTGTGTCAAGCCACTTTCCTAGAACGAAAATATTTTAGTGGCTCTTTTTAAAAAGATATATTATAAAAAAAAAATTAGATTACAAATGGACATAAAGAAACTTCATGTACGTGAACATTTAAACTGCTAAGTGCAGTTTCAATTAAATATAAGTAGAGCATATGATCGGTAGGCATATTTATAATATAATAATTAATATATAACCATAACTAGTGTGATTATTATATATATTACTCCATCCGTCTCTCCCATTTGTTTATATTTGGGTTGAATACGGAAAATAAGAAAAATAATAAAATAATGGAAGAAAATTAAAAAGGTTAGTAAAGTAGTGGGGTATATTAATATTATATGTATAAAGTGGATATAATGGAGATAATTAGTGGATGTAGTTACTTTTTATATTATATAATTTTAACTATTTTCAGAAATTTTAGAAATATAAACAATTTGAAGGAATATCTCAACAAAGGAAAATGTAAACAAATTGGAGGACGTATAATATTGCTCGTATGATTTGATCATATATTAATGATTTTTAAAATTATATCTAACGTTTCTCATCAATTTGATTTGACGGTTCTAGATGAGTGATCAAAGACCAATGACCAAACTTTTTAGAGTTATCAAAATAAAGATAACCAAGAAATAACAACCAAATTTTCCATGTTTCATTTTTAATATAACTAGCTTAAATCTCGTGCGATGCACGAATTTCCTTTAATATTTAAAATTTTTATTTATCTCATCATATTATAATTTTGAAATATTTATAAAAATATAAATATAATAATAATATTAATAAATTTATAAAAATAATAATAGGATAACCTGTGATCGTATTTTAGTAGGATAAGTATATATTATCTCTAATAATTTAATAATTTAATAGTTTAACAGATCTATAACACTATTTTTTTTAATCATAAAAGAAACGGTTATATTTTAGTAGGATAAATAGACTATGTGTGTAGTAGTTTAATAATTTAGGAGTCGTTTGATTTAGAAGACGGTATGAGTTTGAAATAAGGAATCGGATTAGGCTGGTATGGGGTTGACGAATCATTCTTGATATACTGTGTTTGTTTCGGTGCTGTAACAAAATCTGTTTGTTTTAAATATTTTTGATTCGGCGATTAAATCAAACTTTTATATATTGCATATGTCAAATTTGAGTTAGTTATACAACTTACAAACAAAAAATAAATAAATATAAGTGATTAAAAAATAAAATTTTAAAATTTCAATGTTAATTTATTATAACTTTAAAATAAATAAAATAAAATATTACTAATTTGTATTAGATAAAAATAAGTACAACTTATTTGAGATTAAACAATATAATATTTAAAATATATGTTTTAAGATTGTATTTGACTTTATCAATAAAAATAAAATAATAAAATTTAATTTGATACCTTATACCCCTCTCAAACCGACCTTCCCTGTCCAGATGGGTATAAGGATTATGTATCAAATTTCAAAAATTGTAAACCAAACACTAGATTTGAGTTTTGAATAAACGAAACTCATACGTGATACCAGAATGAGTAGAAACAAACAACCCCTTAGTAGTTTAGTTAATATATAACACTATTTATTTATATATACTATATAGACGAAACATTAAAAGTTTGGTAGTCGGTCGGTCAATACTTGCTGAAATTACTTATTTACCCTTAATTATTATTCTAATTCTAATTGATTAGTTGATCGATCAGTTAATTCAAATTAGATCTAATTGATATTGGAGTCAATTTCATCCACCAATTTAAATTCTATGACCAAATTCAACTTATTAAATTTAGTTTAATTTTAATTTTTTATGTTGGGGCCAATAAAATAGTTTTGTTATATATGTGATTTTATTTTAATATAACTAGTTTATCTACCTGCAGCTGAAAATGATTGGGCTAATTTAGTTTAATATCAAAATTAAACTAGTTATACGTGTATTAATATAATTATCACGAAGTCATATCATTTAAAAAGGTAGAAATAAAAAAATTAATGAACGTATTTAAAAAATTCAATTCAAGATATTTTTGTTTAAGAAATTAAATAATATTAAAAAAGATTTGTGTATCCAGGTTTTAAGATAATACTTTTATTAAAGAAATTAGGGAATAATCGTTAAACCAAATTATATCCAATTCTGGTTATTATAGTCTACTAGCTTAAACTCCGTGCAATGCACGAGTTACGTTAATATTTAGATTTTTATTTATTTATATGATTTTATTGAAATTCTAATATAAATAATTAAATATGTAAATTAATAACAATATGATTATAATTTGATTGTGTATAATTTTAAGTTAAATCAAATAGTATAGTATAAAATAGTATGTGGTTGATGAGATTTGAACCACTAACCTTATTTATAAATAATAATTAAATGTTTAATATTTGCGGGGTTCGAACTTCTGAACTAGGTTAGTGTATTTTTTTTATAAATATTAATATAAATGTTTGTTATTGGCATGATTCGAACCTATAAATTTATTTGTAATTTTATAAATAATAATATAAATGTTTGTTATTGGCGGGATTCGAACCTGTAAGTTTGGTTGGTGTATTTTTTTTAGTATTCGAATCTAATGGTTATGATCATTTGGTTAAGAGATCTGTGACGTCGTGATCGAAAGAGATAACCAAAAATAGGGTTAACCAAAGTACAAATTATACCTTTGTTCGGTTATTATAGTTTAGTATAGATAAGTATATATATATATATATATATATATATATATATATATATATGGAGTCCACCTTTTTGTCGAAGTTCTCAGAGTCCATCTACGTTCTGCAAATAAAATATATTGTAAAACGTGTTATTTTGCAAAACATGTTACACAAATAGCATAACTTCAACAAAATCATGCAAATCTCATATATTTACAGTACAATATGTATGTTCTACAATATGTTCTGCAACATAAACATTTATGTTCTGCAAACTAAACATATTTTGTAGAATAATATATTTTTGCAATGTTCTGCTTGTAAAATGTATGCAATCTACAAGATTTTTAATAGAATAGTGATGTTTGTCGAAAAATAAAATGTTTTGCAATATTTTAAGTTATATTTTATTTGCAGAACATATATGGACTCCTATGACTCCAATTAAAAGGTGGACTCCATAGAACTTTACTATATATATATATAAGTAATGACTTGTATAAGAAGGGTAATAAAAATAAAATAATAGTTAAAGATATGCTTCTTCCCAAGAATAAAAGTAGGTTATCCGTATCTTTAAAGCATCAGGAATTCAGGCAGCTTTTTGGGGGTGGCTGGCATCATTTGCATTGCCCACGCCATTGCCTTTTTTATTTTAATTGTGCCTCTTAATTTTTTTTTAAAATTTTACGCTTTAATTTTTGTCACGTTTTTTAAGATTTTTTAATTGCATAGCTAAAAATAAAATTTTGTAATTATTTTATGAATTAAAATTTAGATTGTTTTTTTTATTTACAAAAAAAAATAAAAAAAATTTAATTTTACCTATACAGTCAAGGCACCTAAGAAATCAAAACGTTAAATATTAAAAATATAGAAAGTATTTTTTTTAAAAAGCACGAGACAAGAAAAAAGATTAAGTTATGTACTTAATTTTAAGTCGTTCCATCGCCTTTCTTATAATTATTTACCTAATATTTTATAATATATTGTAGACACCATGAATTATGTATTTCCCTATCTTGTTTACAGTACCGGATCTATCGAAAATAATTCGCCGGACGTAATTTTCTTTGTGAAATAATATCATAATTTTAGAAAAACTTTCTATTGTCTAATAATTTTAAATTTTTTATTTGAGCATTTTATTAAACATGTAGAGTATTGACACGTTACTTCATTTATTTTAACAAGTTATGATCTAAAACTAAGAAGCACGTGGGTGTGATATGTTTGAAATTTCACCGATAACTGTTTATTTTCTTGTTTTTAATCTACAAAAAATTTCAAACAACACTTTCGAGTCACAATCTCAGAATTTTTCACCCAGCTCTAAATTTCCATTCTCTTTTCCCCTCCCACTTTTTTTCCGGCGGAGGCTGTCCCCTTATATATTCCCCTTATTATCGTTAACATACATTTTTAATAATAAAATATTAAATAATCAATAAATATTAAAAGTATTTTTATATAATTAAGTCTTCTTTCGAGCAGAAGCAGGCTCCCAGAGAATTCAAACAAGGAAACAACTTTTTCATTCCTTCTTCTCAAATCATTACATAAACATTTATAAATGAAGAAACTATCACTACTGTCAGTTTACAAATAACTGCTAAAACATGGCCTACTTGACTAATTACATAACATCATGGATAATAAGGATAACTGCCACAACTAGTTCTGAGGAAATGGGTAATATGTTGAAACAAATAAAAACATAATTAACCACATATTTACATGTGATAGTTTTGAAGACGTTTAGGTAGTTTACTGGCCCTATTAGGGCGTTCATTACTGTAAATAGTAGAGCTAGCAACCTGAGTCGTATCAAGTATCGTGGGAGATAACAAGACTTATTTATTGTTGGGTTTGATAAGCATGCCTTAACTCCGCAGTACTATGATATTGTCCGCTTTGGGTCCGAGCCTGCACATGTTTGATTTTGGACAAATCTCAAAAGACATCATACTAATGGAGTTATCTGACTTCTTATATACTAGCAATCTTCTCTTCCCACAAATAATCTGTGACAACTCTTAAAAATCTCCCTCTTCACAAATCGGGCTCGACACCTACCGAATCTGCCACCAGATTGTGCGATCTGCTCCCCCTGTACCCATACCGGAATCCTTCTGACTTTTCGACTCCCCTTAGGCCCATACTGGAAGACCCACATGCATTTTCTTGAGCTAATACTGGGTAGCTCATCTGCCTCCTCCTAGGTCCATTCCGGGAGTCCGTTTGATATTGTTCTGGATCTTTTCAACTATAACTCTGATACCACTTGTTGGAATTGCTAATTACGCTTAACTCCAGATTAGCATGATATTGTCCCGCTTTGGGCACGAGCCCGCAAATGCTTATTTTTGGGTCACTCCCAAGAGGTCTCATACTAATGGAGTTATCTAACTGCTTATATTCTAGCAATCTGCCCTTCCCACAAATGATGTAGGACAATTCCTAACAATCTTCGCCTTCACACATTGGGCTCGACACCTGCCAAATCTGTCACATGATTGTGTGATCTAGTCCCCATGGAGCTTTCTGACTCTCATAAGGCCCATACTAGAAGCCCCACCTACCTTTCTCCTTGAGCTCAAACTTGATAGCCCATATGCCTCCTCGTAGATTCATTCTGGGAGCCCACTTGAGATTGTTATGGATTGGTACAATCAGAAACTCTTATACCACTTGTTGGACTTCCGGACAGTCCTAACTCCACATTAGTATGATATTATCCGCTTAGGACTCGAGCCCACATTAATTTATTTTTGGGCACATCTCAAAAAACCTCATACTAATCGAGTTATATGGCTTCTTATATACCAACAATCTGTTTTTCCCACAAACGATATGGGACAACTATTAACATTTATGTCCTAAATTATTTAAATTTAATCCTTTATATCATATATAAAAAATGTGATAGTAGACTATTGAACTTGCTCTCATACAACACAAGATGCCTCAGTCCCTAATTTAATTGGGTTAAAAGATAAAAAGACCGGGGTATCTATATTCAAATTCAATTTTGACACTGAAATGGAAATGAAAATTGGAATGATATTACCTTCGAATAATGCGATATTATTGTTTATTTCTTCGAGACCGTTCTTTTTCATCTGCAAGAAAATGGTGGACTCAAAGATACAAAATAGTTTGAGTCTTTCAGGAACAAGATCAATTTGATCGAGTTTTATAAAGTATCGTTGAATATATAATTCAAAAACATCTTATTTATCATCATGAAAAATCAATGCATATCAAAATCCAATCATCCAAATAACCATCCTTTTTCTTTTACAAGTATAAGACTTAATTTGTGTTATTCAGAGTAAAGTCCGACAAATGTCTTATATTTTATTCTAAGTTAAAATTAAGGATACTTTATAAAAAATATATTCAACAATATTTCAATAATGTTTTATATTACTTGGAAAAACTATTTAAACCCTATTTTTAATGCACCATTATGCATATCTTATTTACTTTTGTTAATTAAAAAAATAATTTTATTTCCTTTAACCCATCTCTCTCCTCTAATATTTTTCATTCCCTCTCCTTTTAATTCAAATATTTCTAGTTTAATAATTAGACATAATTATAAGGTAAATTGTTCGAGTTCATGTATATAAATAATATCATAAACTACTAGTGCAATGTATTTTATAATATTTACAAGAGCAAGTCCAACAAACTCGCGTCCTAAACTAGAATTCAGACATTCTGTATAAATGAGTACTCCAACAATATCCTAATAATACTTTAAAATATTACGAAATTCTTCAAATGCCCCATTTTTCATCCCCAGACCAAGTCCAAATGTGTCCTTGTAATTACCTTAAAAACACTAGCTTAGAACCCGTAAGATGCACAATTTTTTTCTAATATTCTATATTTTTTATATAAATTGAATTGCAACTTCTAAGATGGGGAAATTGTTTATTCAATTTTTTTATATGTTGTGATTTGATATTAATTATATATATACACACAGTTATATTTGCAAAAATATCTAACGATTCATATCATAACTATAAAAAAATTATATAGAATCTCCATTATGCATATTATTTAATGAAGATATAATTTGATTTCTATATTTAGAGTTATTTAAATTCAATAAAGAATAATATTAAATTGAAATATATAGTATTACAGTTATTTTCATTTGTGTTTGCGAAATATAATTATTTAAACGATAATTTTATCCCGATTCAATTGTATACACATCACATTTAGTTTTCTTTTAAATTTATTTTATCCTGGGATCCATTATACTGATCAAATCTAACTAATTATATTTAGTTTAATTTTAATTTTATTTAAAATCAAACACATATATATATATATTACATATTGAACTCTATGAAATGTAACACGGGGGGGGACATGATTCTTGGTTTTTTCTTGATTTTAAGCTTTATGGATTATGGTTTGAACAAAGCAATTTAGAAATGTAGATATTATGTTTCACAGAATTCACACACAAACACACAATATCAAAAACTCACTTAAATTGTATTAATTAAGTTTGTGTTGCTATAATTTTATGTTCTTAAAAAATAAGAACTCAACTCCTGTCTTGAGAAAATACAAGAAAATCTAGATATGTTTGTTACTTGTAACTAAGGATCCGTGTTGTTGTGCATGCTTTACAGACTAGTAGCACGGGTTTACAAAACTTGCACTAAAATGTACTAAACCAATTTTTAAAGCAATCTTGTATATTTTCTTTTCTGGTGTTAACAATTATGTGCAGAATCTTGCAGGTATGTGACCACCCTTTTTTCAGTTAATTTTGGCCCTTGATCTTGTATTCTTCAAACTGCTTTTGTAGACTTTCCAATTCAGTGAATGAATTATTTGTTGATTGATAATCTTGAATCTTGAACTTGTCTATATTCTGAATCTGAGAATGTGTATAGAGATCTCCTTTTTGGTTCTGTAGAGAAATGACATATCTATAACTAAAGTGACTTATCGATATGTCTGAGTTCTCGACATATGTTAATGACTGATCGAGATATCTGAGTTCTCGACCTATGTAAATGACTTATCGAGATGTCTGAGTTCTCGAAATGTAGAATGACTTGTCGACATCTTCCAGTTCTCGATATAAGCTTTTGATTTGTCGACATCTCGAGTTCTCTACATGAAGAATTTAATCTGTCGATATCTCTGAGATCTCTACATGCAGAATTGACTTGTCGATATTTCCAGTTCTCTACATCTTCATTTGATTTGCCGATATCTCTAATATCTCTACATGAATTTGACTTGTCGATATATCTGAGACTTTTCTATAAGTCATTTTGGACTAATCTAAAAGTCAATTTGGACTTTTCGAATGACTTCTCAATATACCTTGATCTGTGACTTGTCGATATCTTGACTTAGAACATTTTTCATAGAATGACATTATTCAACTCCGAGCTTCTACATGTTTTCTCTGAGATATGATCGCATGATCATGGCTTAATCTTCTTCCAGAGTTTATTCCTTAGCTTCAGACTGTTCACTAAAAAATCTCTCAGTCTAATCTACTAATCATTTTTACAAATTCAAGAAATACAATACATAATACATATATATATATATATATATTATCATACAACTTAATATTATAGTTGTCAATGTGACTTAGTCTTGTTATTATACATGCATGTTTTGCAGAGCAATCTCCCCCAATTTATGAGAAGATTGCTTATCACAAATTCATGCATGATAATAAGACTAACCCCAAACTTAAATCAAAGACAATAAATTGACCGATTTAAATAAAAATTATACTGTTTATACATTGATCAATTACATATGTTTAACAAAATACAAACATCAGGTAAATTTCCCATAACCTGGTTATTTCCTAATGAGGTCCTTAAGATTTAATAGTACCTGAAGTTCTTCAATAATTTATGTCCCTCTTAAAACTTCCACCAGTCTGAGCCATTCTTCTCATGAGTAATTGTAGATAATTAACCCTAAATCTTGAAAATCTGCCAACTGCTATATTAAGAAAATGTCCATCTTTTGAGATTTTATCCAACCCTCTTGCCTTGAGTTTATTGAATCTTTGTTCAAATAATTCAATCTCCTTGGCATATTGCCTTTCCCTTTCTTCCCTCTCGGCCTTTATCCTTGCATGCCTTTCATACCTTTCTCTCAGCCTTTCAGACATCACAACCTTCCACATTCTTGTACTAGTATCCTTATCATTCATCAAGCTTATCACTCTCTTCAATTTTGCGGTTGAAAATGTTTCCATTACTTACCTGCTTAGAAAAATAAAGGAGCCATCCAAGTAGTAGATTCTGAGTTCTCTCAAAGAGAAAACCCAAACTTTGACTATCTCCTCAGCTAGTTGGTGATTGTCATCATCTGTTACGCTCCCAGTTATAGGTAAAATACCAGCTTGATTGAAGCAGTTCCAGATAGCACCAACATTAACTTGATTTTTCTTAGGTTTTCTCCCAACAGTCTTGAGGTGAGTCTTGATTGTAGGATTGAATGAATGTAGGTTTGAGATTTTCTTTAAAGTGACATGGCTGAATGTGATTGGTATTTTGAGTAAGGAATTTGCAGTTTGTTTGTACATGTATATAAGTTTTGAGCTTGGAGTTTGTTGAGTGTTTGATTTTGTAGATTTGAGATTTTGAGTTTGAGTGATTAGATTTCTTGGACTTTCTTCTATTTTGTTCCTTCTTCTCTATCTTTCATCCTCCTTGTATTGCCATCCCTCTCATTCTTCTCTTCTTTTTCTTTCTTCTTTTCCATCACCTTATTACTAACTGCTTTGCTAGACTGACTTGAATGTGATCCAGAAGGTTGTTGATCATCTTTCTTCTGCTCATCGTTATCCAAGTCATCTCTAGTGTTGCTTGGAGTTTTGGGCAATATAGTTTCAGCATTTGTCAAAAATCTTCTCAGAATCTTGATAATTTCTTCATCTTCAACAGTCTTCACCTTCTTTGTTCTCAAGTCAGTCTCCAATGTCATGATTAATCTTAAGAATCCCATAACACAGTATTTAGGAATCATAAATTGTTTGCATTTTCTAGTTGAAGAACAGATGTAGGCCACCCCTTACTTGGTTGAAGATAGGCTTCAGAAAATGCAGCAAATTCTGCCTTTTTAAACTCTCCAAGTAATTGAGTGTCCTCTAGAATCACCATGTTGACTCTCTCAATGATGACATCCATATCAGATGTTCTCTTGGATTGAAGATTTGAGAGAGACACCTGCAAACATCTGTCTACACCACCATCATTGACATTGGCTATAATTCTCTTTTCTTTGAAATTGCCATTTGTCACTAACACCACTCTCAGAAAGTTTATGTTTTTAACCAAATCCCTTTTGTATGTGATGTAGTTGTTGTTTAGAGAAACTCTCAGTGCAGTAAATAATTCATTGAACTCATTGTCAAGGCAAGGACCTTCTGCGGCTAACTGAATTCTGTCTATACTAACATCATGATTGGTCTGGCTTTGGCTTGGTCACCATTTCCCCTAGTTTGGTTAGTGGTTAGCAGGCATACTGTGTGAAGGTAGAGGGATCTGGGATCTTACTGAGTGAGATGTTTCTGACAGAGGCACATTTAAGGCTCCCATGTTAGCTCTCAAAGAAATTGAGTTTTACATTTGAAGATGCTTATGGGAGTCTACCAAGGACTCAGTGTCATGTTGTTGAGATTGCACCAAGGTAGTGAGAGCACTGACTTGATCTGAGAGAGAATAATTCTTGAAGAGAGGATACTTGAACTTGTAGAGACTGGATTTGCAGATTAGTGGATGTGGATGGTATGAATTTTGAGCTGTGAGAAAGAGATGTGAGAGAGAGAGATGAACCAAAGGTGGCTTGAACTGAATTCTTGATTTCCTCCATCAATAAGGATGAAGGTTCATATCTTGCTTGATGAAGTTGCTCCAACTTGACCTTTGTGTCATTGTTGCTAGTGATTTGTTGTTGTACAACCTCATGCAAGGCAATAAATGATTGCCTTTGATTCTTGATGTTGGTCTCTATACCAGTTAAATTGAAATTTGCCATCATTTTTGCATACTTGTTGAATTTATTCCTGATCTCAACCTGAGATGGAAGAAGTGGATCAATCTTGTACATAAACATCTTTCTTATCTTTTCTTAATGTCTACCCAGAGTCTTCTTTTTCCACAGTGTGTAGTCGGCTTTGTCAAATGCTGGTATCTTGATACTACTTCTATTTTGAGCACTCATTCTTTCAAGATCTTTATCTGTTTACTTTCATATTTTGCTCTAATACCACTTGTTAGATATTGAATGCTATCAAATATAACACGGAGTGGGGGTGAATGTGTTTCTTGGATTTTTCTGGGTTTTAAGCTTTATGGATTATGGTTTCAACAAAACAGTTTAGAAATGTAGATATTATGTTTCACAGAATTCACACACAAACACACAATATCAAAAACTCACTTAATTGTATTAATTAAGTTTGTCTTGCTACAAATCAGTGTTCTTAAGAAAATAAGAACTCGACTTCTGTCTTGAGAGAATACAAGAAAATCTAGATCTATTTGTTACTCGTTAACTAAGGACCCGTGCATGCTTTACAGACTAGCAGCACGGGTTTACAAAACTTGCACTAAAATATACTAAACTAATTCTCAAAGCAACCTTGTATATTTCCTTTTCTAGTGTTAGAGAATTTGTGCAGAATCTTGCAGGTCTGTGACCACCCTTTGTCAAGTTAATCTTGACCCTTGATCTTGTATTCTTCAAGCTGCTTTCGTAGACTTTCCAATTCAGTGAATGAATTGTTTGTTGACTAATAATCTTGAAATTGTCTGTATTCTAAATCTGAAAATGTGTGTCAAGATCTCCTTTTTGATTATGTATAGAAATGGCATCTCAATAACTAAAGTGACTTATCAATATGTCTGAGTTCTTGACATATGTTAATGACTTATCGAGATGTCTGAGTTCTCGACCTATGTAATTGACTTATCGAGATGTCTCAGTTCTCGACCTATGTAAATGACTTATCAAGATGTCTGAGTTCTCGACATGTAGATAGACTTTCCGACATCTTCCAGTTCTCGATATAAGTTTTTGACTTGTCGACATATCGAGTTCTCTACATGAAGAATTTAACTTGTCGATATCTCTGAGATCTCTACATGTAGAATTGATTTGTCGATATCTCCAGTTCTCTACATTTTTATTTGACTTGCCGATATCTCTAAGATCTCTACATGAATTTGACTTGTCGATATCTCTGAGTCTATTCTATTAGTCAATTTGGACTAATCTAAAAGTCATTTTGGACTTTTCGAATGACTTCTCAGTATACCTTGATCTGTGACTTGTCGATATCTTGACTTAGAACATTTTTCATAGAATATCATTATTCAACTCCAAGCTTCTACATGTTTTCACTGAGGCATGATCATGACTTGATCTTCTTCCAGAGTATATTCCTTAGCTTGAGACTGTTCACAGAAAAATCCCATAGTCTAATCTACTAACTATTTTTACAGACTCGAGGAATACAATACAAAATACAGATATATATTATCATACAACTTAATCTTAGGGTTGTCAATGTGCCTTAGTTATATATATATATATATATATATATATATATATATATATATATAGTCACACACTTTTGTTTAACTCGGATGAATAGTACATATTATATATTTGAGATTTTTTTCATAAATACCCAAATTACAGAAAATATTTGTAAAAATACGGATCAACCTCATATGCAACCTCATATGAAACCGTTGCAACCTCATACGCAACCCACATCCGTATTTTTGCAAATATTTTGCTAAAAAGTGGTATTTTTGGTAAATTATCTATATATTTTAGTAAGTCAAATTTTACTTTGATTTTATTATATTTTACCGGAAATAAATTTTATAATTTTTTAACCTGAATGAATAGTAATTTTTATTTTATTTTATCCCAATGTTATTATTCGTTAGTTCAATAATATAATTTGTAGTCGAATCGGTAGTAGTTATTATTTTATTTTAGCCCGAAATCTATTACACTGATTAAATTCAAGTGATTATACTTAGTTTGATTTTAATATTATTTTAAACTCGACCGATGGTATAATTTTGTTTTGTCATTACACTGACGAACGAAATATGATTTCGACTAATTGACTACCAAGTTTTTAATGTTTCAGCATGCAATGGATGAATGTTATTTTTTATTTAACAAATGTTTTATTGATTTGAAATAGTTAAAAAAATCAAATTAAAGTTGAAACAAACAAAAAATTGTCGAGTTTTGTTTAATTTTATTTGAACTCTATCTTGAATTCTTTTAATCAGATTTTAACGATTTTAAAGCCCACACGAAACTCAAGAAATAATGTTTAATTCAATGATGGATTATAAATTTTGTAAAAAAATTAAATGCAGAATTTGAAGACAAAACATAATGACGAATTTTCCATGATGATTCTATATACTACTTCTTTTTTGTTTAAATGATTAAAATGGTAGTACATTCTATTCAATTTAGAATAACTACTTATTGTTGGTTATAAAAAAATTCCTTAATTTAAAATTTAACGGCTATGATTAATTTGTTTTAAAATTTAAATTTTCATATTTAATTGGTAGTACATGTAACACAACTATTAATTTTTTTGATAAAATCTCTCTTATGCATATTTATAATAAGTATATAATTATAAAATATGTTTTCATAGTTGTTTAGGACATTATTAGTATATATGAATTCTAACAACGATCCTTATTTCTATGACATATAATAATAATAATAATAATAATAATATATTTAAAATGTAACAATGGATGAAAGAGAAATGAATAGTGGAAAATAATGTAATAATAATTATTATATTATTAAAAGTGAAATAGGGTTTCACTAGCCTAAAAATATGGCATTTGAGATGTGTACTAGCATTTTAATGCATATTTGGGATATTGTGGGAGCTATGTTTTTTGTCTATTGCCCTAAGTTTTGATTTAGAACAATATATAAGGCATTTATTGGATTTGCTCTCACTAGGCATGTAATATTTCATTTATTATAATAAGAAAAATTACGCTATTTTTTTTACACGTTTTTCTAGGCCAATTTATTTGTCTTATTTGACTTTTTATAATCAATTGACTCAACTTTGACTATTAATAAAAATTTATTTTTTTATTATTTTGAAACACTGAAAAAAAAAATATTAAAACAGATTAAATATACTTTTCAATGATATAATATTAATAAATATTTTTGATTAATTACTATATGAAATTTTCGGTCAAATATGGATTAGTCTAATCATAAAAAGTCAAACATGACAGAAAAATTAGGACGGAGAGAGAATATTATATGTTTATGTATACCAAATTGTAATCATTTATTTATTTATATGAATTTGAGATTTAAGTAAAGCTGTAAAATAAAGAACGCAAAGAGGAACTTAAGGATTTCATAGTTCATATGATATTGTATCTAACCAAAGGGATCCCATTGGTTGGATTTTTACTTTGTTAATTTTGTTATTTTACTTTTATAAAGAATATTATAGATAAATAACGTAGAAATACTTATGTTATTGATTAATTGTTATTTTTCAAAAAAAAATCGGGGTTATGGACAAGACAAAATATTCTCCTATCAAACTTTTAAATTTTATTGTCTAAATGTCAGATTGCAACTTAGGTGCATTTTGGTTGGAGGATGATTTTTTTTGGATGAAGAGAGATTTTCTTCTCCAAATGTTTTATTTCGGTACAATTCATAACTATAAAATTTCTCCTGGAAAAAGAAGAAGAAATACACTATTCTTTTTTTTGAAAAAAATGCATTATTCATATGGAAAACAAAATTAGCGAAGTATACATTATTGATAATCATTAACAAGCATGTGACAAATAACGGTTTACGAATAAATAGCATCAGTTTTAGCTGGGATGCATCACGCTTGTATCTGCGAATTCGTACAACTTGATTAAAAAAGGATTACTATATAATGTAATATTATATTTGAGAAACTTATTTTCAGCTCAGATATAACGGCCGCAATATTTTATTACAAATTTATCTTATATTTATATATATATATATATATATAATTATTGTACTTGCAGATTCAGGGAGCCGTCCATCCATAATTTAAGCTCCCGCCAACCTTTAAATCACATGCAAGCCCATTAATATTAGTCAACGAAATTAATTTATATATATATATATATTTTACAATTACAAATTTGTATATTAACGATTTATACTTTTCTTAAATCGATCTCAAATGCACTTATTTTATACTAAAATTATAATTACTTTCTGGCCGGTCCCGAAATTCACGAAAATTTAGTTGAAATTAGTTTTAAACTTAATATATATATTTTTGTGAAATAAATATAAAAGTATTTAAATGAGTTAAAATTTTTGGAACCCAGGTATAATCGGCATAGGCGAAAGTCTCACTTAGTTATAACTAATATGTAGTCCTCATAATTTAATTACATACAGAATAGTATATAAACAAAACCAATTGACGTGTCCATTTATTCATCGTATGTATGATATATGAATGAATTCCTTATATACGCTAGAAAAGCGAATCTCGTACAAAGTATATATGTGATGTATTTAAGTAGAAGCCGACAGAGATGGATATTAAATAATACAAAATGGCGCGGACACGAGACAAGTCACAAATATGAAATATATATGTATACATTGGTACGCAGAATGTGTTGTGTGTCCCGGATACAGGTTAAGTGAGGAGTACTGTACTTTAATAGAGGAGCAGGTTGCTTAATCTTGTTTTGATATCAGGGCATAATTTATACATGTCGACTGAGGTGCAAGTGAAGTTACTAAACTTGTAAAGTAAACAATGAAATTGAGACATAAATGCAGACACTAGGGCATCAACCTATGATGATAACATGATTAGTAGAATCTCCTTGGTGTTGCTGGTTGCGCATACATCATACTTTCTTTCATTTGAAGAAACCTGAGATTGACTACACTGTACAGTGATATTTGAAGAGGTTGCATGAGAACTAGCTACACTTCAATAATGAGGTTAACACGAAATCTACTTGTCATAGGAGCTAGAATCACAGATCAATATGATTTTTACCCTTTTTTAACTTAAAATCATGGTTTTATAAAAAACAATTATTAAAAAAAATTCAGTGCGTAAGGCGGTTTCAGTCTAAGTTAGTTTCTTAGTTCTTATTAATTCACTGTTTAATGTGATTTGAACTCGAACCCTCACTGGTTGAATACTCTTGCGAGAAAGGCGATAACTACTGAATCATAATTTACCGTTTATTTTCAGAATATCTATGATGAACGACCTTTTACACTGAGGTATTTGGGAGCACTTCAGTACTACAGGAAGTTAGTAAAAGAGTTTTGGTAATAAAAGTAGAAATAGCTTAAGAAGAAGTAACAAACAATAGTAAGAAAAGAGGAGGCTCTGTGTGTTTTTTAGGTCACATCACATATCTTGTCCAAATTAAACATGTTTTTGTGGGAATTTTATTCGGCCGACAAATAAAGTTGAAAGTGGCCCATATGAACAATTCTCGATTTGTATTCAAGTAAGTTTACTGTTCCATTTTCCATATTAAAAGCAGGAGATATATGTACCACTACTCAAATTACTGTTTCAAAGCATCGATTACCAAAAGCTTTTTGCAAATACATGGAATAATATTTTTAAGTTCTGTTCACATATATTCGCGTCTAATTTTATGGTTACGAATACCCCATGTCTGATGCAGCACAGTGCACATATATTCCAGACAATCCAAATTTGATTTGTGTGAACAAATTGGCTCGTCTAATCGTTAAAAATTTGAATATCAGAGTTCGGGGCAACGGGAGAATTCAAGTCATTACAAGAAAAATGTGTATTTCTTACTGAAAAATCATTTCCTATCAATAAAAAACGGTAAGAAATTTCTAAGTGGAAAATGACATTGGTGAATAATGAGTATGATCACCGTCAACATGAGCCTCAAATGTTAATGTGGACAGCCATATGTCGAGTACCCATATGTCAAGTAAGATGTCATGTGAAAATTGCTATTTCCTACCACTAGTGAAGTGATTAGGGCTGCTCATGGGTTAACGAACTCGTTCAAACCAACCCAACGCTTAATTGGGCCGACCAAACCGAACCATCCAAACCCGTGGGTTAGTTAGTTGAGTTAAATTTTCATTGGACCGATTATATTGGGTTGGTTCAAATTTGAACTTATTAAAACCCTAACCCAACCCGGTCTAATTGTAAACGCCTAGCTCATTTCAATTATATATTACCACCTCTCAGCCCATTTTCATTTCGGACACAGCATGATGCATTTGCTTTTTCCCATAATTGAGCACTAGGTAGTGGACAAATGAACTAATAACAATGTTATATTTTGAATTTAATCTTAATTTTGGACTAAACTTATTAAATTGAATTGAACTCGGGTAATATGAAACAAACTATGAGTTGCACCACACCAATGTGCTTAATTTCACAAACTATTATGTTAAACTAATTTGATTGTTCATAGTATTTATGCTTATCATATATTTATGCAAAGTAAAACTAAATTTTGATAAACTGTGAAATTAAGAATTTATATTTCTTGAATCAAGACTGTATCTTTAACTTTCTACTTATTTTTCCAAGAGTTGTGTTTGTCTTTAACTTTACAATTGCGGTATAAAATATTTTTATACTTGTTTTAATATACCTGTAATTTGAACGATCATTTATTTCATGTATGTAACATTTTTTTTATTGTCTACGATTATTCTTATTCAACCCATTCAATCCAGCCCTGCCCGACCCAACCCATCACTCATATAATAGGGTTGGGTTATAATTTTTTTTTTGATATTAATGGGTTGAAAATTTTCATACCCGGACTAAACGGGTTGAGTCACTAAATTGTCAAATCTGACCCAACTCAACCCATATGAGATACCTATTTCCTACTACTAGTGGTAAGAGGTAAGAGCAGAAATTAGGCCACTTGGTAGAAATTATACCAGAAGGCCATGTAAACACCATTTTCTACTAGTCATTTCCTACAATCATCGGTAGAAAATACCTTGTTCAATATGGTAGAAAATAACTTAAGATGGTAGGAAATAGTTTGGAGATAGTAGGAAATAGCTTGAAAATAGTACGAAATAGCTTGAAGATGGCTAGAAATAACTTAAAGATGATAGAAAATAGCTTGAAAGCAGTATGAATTGCTGGTTGAATTTTAAAAAAAATAATTCATTGATTTAATATATAACATATTCCCTAACAACATCAATGTCTAAATCTCAAACGTACAACAAAAATTGAAAATCATACATCATAAAATATAATTCATCTTACCACTATCTTTTTATTTAAAATTATATACCATACAAATGAACCAAAATTACAAATATTACATGAAACCAAAAATTGTGTTAAACTCCAAAATTGATCACCCCCAAAGCGGGTCATCATCGTTTAATCCTTCATCAACATTCGACATCGCTTTCCCCATTTCTTTATCTTCAATCCATAAATTCCGGTTTGCTTGTATTAAGTCCTATCAATATACATAAAAAGTAAATAAATAAAAATTAATATCAACTAATAAATAACTAAGACATAAACAAAGTATTAAAAAAAACTAAAATACACATGATAATATGGAAACAGTTGAGATGTAGGAGGTGGGGTGATTAAATATGATTAAGAGATGTTAGTAAATTGAAATTTTAGTGAAGTTAGATGAGAGAAAATAGTAAATGAAAGAGGGGAGATGAAGATGAAATGAGGTTAAAAAGAGAGAAGAGAGAAGAGAGAGAAAGTATAGGATGAGTATAATTTAAAATTTTCGGATTTGACAAAAAAAATTGAATTTTGATTTAGGCGCCAACTTTCAAGTTTTTGATTTTTTTTTGAAAATTTTGGGCATTTCCTACCGAATTGCGGTAGGTTATGAGTTTGAACGAAAAAATTTAATTTTTTTAGTTTGTGTTCATTTTGGTTTTAGCGGTTTATTTTTGAATATTCATTATAAAATAATTGAAAATGAAATTGTAATTTTTTAATTTTTCGCGTTCATCGTGATAATTATTTTAACATTCGCACGGTTGGATCATTAAAATTATTATTTTAAAAATAATTATGTAACCCTAATTTAACCCCTAAATTTCAATCCCTAAATGCATAACATCTCTTATTCAAATTTTCAAAAAAATTGTTTTTTGTTGAATTTCTGTTATTATTTTTATTGATTGAGTTGAATTGTTATCATTCCGTTGAAAGATTATGTTTGTTAAAATATAATTACAAATGAAGTTAAAAAATTCTATTTTTTTGCATATATGCGTGTATATGCATATTTGCGTGTATGGATGTATGTGTTTTGTCAGGTGTCTTCATGACCTAACTGTAATTGTATAAATAATATTCTATTAGACATATATATGTTATTAATTTGTGGGAGTTAATTTCATGATTTTTACATTTTTTTTTACTTGTGTGTAGTTTTATAATATAGATTGCTTATTTGTTTAATTTAGACATATCTCCTAGCATATATTTGGGAATCTTGTATTTGGTGATTTTTCAACTAAGGTAAGTTAACTCTTCTAGCTTTATTTTATTTTGATTTTTTTTAAAAATATTTTTGCACTATTTTTGTTTTAAAATTTATGGATCAAGTACCCTGTTTTACAAATAAGAATTTCCAGTGAGCTCTGACTTATGAACCAGTTAGTAATTACGTATAGTTCCAGAACTAGGCTTTGATGCCTTACTAGGGAGTGCTACTTATGATACCTTCGGGAGCGCACACTCTATGATACCTTAGTAATGAGTGCATTATTGACAGAAATTATGAACTTTGATACTGTGTCACCAAGTATTTGTGGCCTTAGCGAGCTGTGAAATTAAATTATATTTTATGTCATATGGATTTTTGGACAATGATTTTGATTTTTATAAAATTATGATACTTGATCCACTAGTGCAGAATTGTTTCTTGCTAGGCTCTGTAGAACACATTCAATCTCTCCTTTCTGCTTAATGCGTCTGCCACTATATTTGTTTTTCCTGGATGATAGTTAATCGTGCAATCATAGTCCTTGATCAACTCCAACCATCTTCTTTGTCTTATATTGAGTTCCTTTTACTTTAATATGTACTTCAAACTCTTATGATCCGTATAAATCTCCCATCTTTCTCCATATAGATAATTTCTCTAAATCTTCAAGGCGAATACTATTGCCGCTAGTTCCAAATCATGAGTAGGATAATTCTGCTCATGAGGTTTCGGTTGTCTAGATACATATGCAATAACTTTATCATGCTCCATCAAAACACAACCTAATCCCTTATGAGAAGCATCACTATAGATTACAAAATTTTCTCGATCATATGGAAGTGAAAAAACAGGTGTCGTGATCAATCTTTTCTTCAATTCTTGAAAACTTTCTTCACATTTCTTATTCCATATAAACTTCTCATTTTTCCTGGTAAGCTTTGTCAAAGGTGTCACAATCTTCGAGAAATGTTTAACAAATCTTCGATAATATCCCGTTAATCCCAAGAAACTTCTCACTTCTGTTGGTATTTTTAGCATTTCCCAATTCGTTAAGCCCGAAGATATACCAAAGAAAACTTTCAGAACAAGGTACGGTCATTATGATTTTTTAGTGATTTCTTTTGGATTGACCAATGCCCCAACAACATTTATGGACTTGAAGAACTTGATTTTCAAGAAATATCTGGACAAGTTTGTCATTATATTTATCGATGATATTTTGATCAACTCCAAGTCAATGGAAGACCATGCGGAACATTTAAGGATAGCTTTGGAAATTTTTAGAAAGGAAAAGTTGTATGCCAAGTTTTCAAAGCGTGAGTTTTGGTTACAAGAAGTTCAATTTTTAGGGCACATAGTAAGTACTGAATGGATCAAAGTAGACCTAGAAAAAATTTCAAATGCTTAGCTTTTGGGGCATCTTAAAGATGGACTTGATTTGAGCTTACTCTGAAATAATATTTTAGTGATTATGTTTGTATTGGAGCTGCGTCACCAAGGATTTGCTTTATTTTCAGCTATATGATGTTATTTATGTTTGGGATTAAAAATCGTGTAGGCTTGTTTGAGACTTATTTTAAGCATGAATAAAATTTGTAGTTTTAGTTTGATATTTAAGTATAATATATTGTCTGTAAAGTCGGAGTATTACAATTTTAACAGTCAACTAGAAGTTTGACTAGTATTTCTTAATAGTGTTTAGTCTCATACTGATGTTTCATTTTTTTTAAAAATTGTTTATGAATGATTAAACCTTATAAATGTCAATATCTATATATTTCAGTGATATGATAAAAAATTTAGAATTTTTTTTATTGTATTTGGTTAGTTATTTTAAGAGTCACCTAGTAGTTTTACTAGTTATTCTTACTAGTTTTAATCTAGTATCGATGTTTCAATTTTTTAAAAAATATTTATGAATGATCCAACCTTACAGATGTCAATATCTATATATTTTACTGATATGATAAAAGTTTTATAAAAAAATAAATGTATTTGGTTTGCTATTTTAACAATCAACTAGTAGTTTGACCATTACTTCTTACTAGTGTTTAGTCATATACCGATGTTTCGGTGTTTAAAAAAATATTTATAAATAATCCAACCTTACAGATGTGAATATCTATATATTTCACTGATATGATAAAAATTTTGAAAAAAATTAATGTATTTTATTTGCTATTTTAACAATCAACTAGTAGTTTGACTAGTATTGTTAGTCGAGTATTGATGTTTCGATTTTTTAAAAAATATTTATGAATGATCCAACCTTACAGATGTTAATATCTATATATTTTAGTGATATGATAAAAATTTAGAAAAAAATAAATATATCTGGTTTACTATTTTAACAGTCAACTAATAGTTTGACCAATATTTCTTAGTAGTGTTTAGTCCCATACCGATGTTTTAATTTTTTAAAAAATGTCTATGAATAATTCATCCTTACAGATGTCAAGATCTATATATTTTAGTGATATGATAAAAATTTTAGAACAAAAAAATGTATTTGATTTGTTATTTTAATAGTGAACTGGTAGTTTGACTACTACTTCTTACTAGTATTTAGTCTCATACCGATATTTCGATTTTTAAAAAATGTTTTTGAATAATCCAACATTATAAATTTTAATATATATATATAATTTGGTGATATGATAAGAATTTTAGAAAAGAATAAATGTATTTCATTTGCTATTTTAACATTGATATCAAGTACCACTTCATTAGGGAACAAGTGATGAAAGATACAGTGGAACTTCATTTTGTTCCAAGTGAAAAGCAGATTGCAGACATATTTACCAAGCCACTTGATGAATCAACATTCACAAGTTTAGTAAGTGAGTTAGGTATGCTTAATTATTCATAATCTATGTCATCTATATAATCTGTCTTGAAGTCTGAAATGAATTTGCTGCAAGAACAAAGTTGGCTTTAATTAAGACTTATCCTATCAACGGATATTCTCTATCCGTTGAAAGCCAAAATGGTTCTATCAACGGATGTTCATTATCCGTTGAAAGACAAATACATTTCTGGTAATTTTATCCTTCAACGGATAAAATGGTGTTGTTCATCAACGGATAACTATTTCCCTTATCCGTTGAAGTGTCACGTCAGTTACTATAAGTGAGTCACAGCCGTTGATTCTTTTACTCAACCGTTGATACAGATATACAGTGTTGTATGTATTTGTATTTAAGGTAGTTTTCAGAATTTCTACAGTTTTATTTATTCTTGAACGGCTGTAACTTACTTAAAAGTATCATTTAATCATTTTATTTACGTTTTAATTCAAGAAAGTATAAAAGCCCAATTGAACTCTTATTCTCACTTTACGCTTTCTTGCAATTCTTATTCTCTTTCTCTCTAAATTCTCAACTTTTTCTCTGCAACCTCTACTCACAACAATGGCACCAGTAGTCAATATTATGTCTCAAACAGGATTTGTTCATGAAAAGAATAATTTCATAGCTTTGGTTGAAAAGAATGAAGCCCATTCTGATTATCACAAGATGATGGACTTCATCAAAAACTGCAAACTAAGCTATGCAATGCTGGAAGCCCCAACCATCTACTGTGAGGTGATTGAGGAGATTTGGACAACTGCAGAGTTCAACTCCACAGATATGACTATTGCCTTCTCTCTCAAAGGTAAGGACTATTGCATTAATTGTGATGATATACAATCTTGCTTTAAGTTGCCTGAGAATAATGCCATGACACCACACACTGATAAAGATGTCTCTGCTATGCTAGATTCCATAGACTATGCTTTTGATTCTGCTAGTTTAGGTAGTATTAGAAGGAAAGGCCTTAGGAAAGAATGGAGTTTTCTTGGAGATGCCTTTATTAAGGTTTTCTCTGGGAAGATTAGCAATTTTGATGTTATCACTTCATCTCTTGTTAATATGCTCTATATGCTAGTTTCTGATAGGTATTTTAATTTTAGCAACTGTGTTATGCTAGAATTAGGTTCCAGATTAGGTAACAAAGCTAATAGACCACATAACATCTACTATGCTAGATTCTTTATGTTATTGGCTAACCATGTTGCTGAAGGTTTGGTTATATCCAATGAGAATAATAAACTCAAATGCTGGGCACAAGAGAAAAGGGTCCTTGCAGACCTTTTGAGAATGAACCTCAACAGCCAGGTGCCATTGGTATACTTGCCAATCATGAATGCACCACAGGTAAGTGAGGTAAATACTTCTATAACTCCTACTATTTCCAACCCCAATGTTTCTTTGCCTTCTAGTGTGGCTATGGAACCTGTGTCTTTGTCCAAACAGGCTCCTACCAAAGCCACCAAATCTAAAGTTTCCAAAGTCAAGTCAAAGAAACCTACCTCTGTTGTTTCTCAAAAGACAACAGTTGTAACAACTACCATAAACCCTGAAGGGAGTGAACAGGGTGTGAGTGGTGAGGGGAGGGGTGAACATCAGAAAGCCCCCCAGGATAAGGTGGGAGAGGTGAGTGGTACCCAAACCAGCCAAGCCACAGTCTCTCAAAAGACTGTGGTGGTTCAAAAGGAGTCCAACACATCCCTAGTTGCATCCTCCCAAAAGGTTGTAACTATTGAAAATAGTCCCCAACCAGGGACACAGAACAAAAGAGGGAGGGACACTGAAGCCACACATTCACCATTAAATCCTTTTCAAGGAAGAAGAAGGCCAAGACCCTAGTTACCACACAAGGGACACAGACAGCACATATACATCCACCTGTATCTGTGCCTTCTCAAATTCAACTTGATGTGATTCCAGCAAATGTGGAATCACAGCCCCATTCTCTCAATATAGAAACACACCATTCATCAAACTCTCCAACACCCTCTCTGGATGTGGATATGATATTCACATCAATTCCTGATTCTCCCTCATTAAAACTCAGGGAGAAGCCCCACTCAAAACCTGGTGATCATCATCTTTTAGATGATGTGTTGGATCATCAGCCAATTCTTTCAGATGTAGTTGCAGAATCTGTGTCACCACACTTAAAATCAATCCACACAGATTCAACAATTATGTCACTTTCTATATCTACATCTTTTTCCTTCTTCAACGGATATCTCTCATCCGTTGACAAGTGGTTGTTCTTCAACGGATAAGCTTAACAGCAGTTATCCGTTGATACCATCAGTTTCCACTTCAACGGATATTCCCTATCCGTTGATGGTCTTTACACACTTAACAGAAACAATTCCAACTGTAGAGGACATAGCAACTGTACAATCACTTTTAGGTTTGAGGGAAGGGAGTGATCTTTTGAGTGAGAGGCTGGGTTGCTCCCAGGCAAAAGGAGAGGTTGAGAGTCACCATATGCATGCTATTTCTTCCAGCATGGCAAAAGTGAGTGAGAGGAGTGCCACCTTAGAAGGTGAGGGTGGGGGTGTGAGGGTGTGTGTGAGCCAGGGGGAGCCCCTAATGCAAGAACAGAGAGAAATTGAGAGAAAGGCAGGTACATAAGCTATAAGGGTGGATCCAGCCATTGCTAGTGAGTTAATGAAAGTGGATGATGCATAAAAGGAAAGACAATTTCAGCAACATTACAAAGCTGTCATTGATAACATTTCCTTGGATGCTGACACTTTTACTCACCCTGTTTCAGCCTATCAATTATTGGCCGCACAGGGCAATGTGGAGGCAGAACAGACACTACACATTGTACACACTTCAGAATCTCTTCTCAGAGACAAAGCTGCTGTCAACAGGCTGCCTTCTCAAGCTGGTGAGCCATCTGAAGAATTTGGAGTAAATTCTAATGATGATGACTCTAATTCTTTGAATGAGAGCATGAACTTAGGGGGAGTAGCAGGCCCAAGTTATGTTCCTGATCTTCCTGCATGGGCATGGGCAAAACCATCAACACCAGGAGAGTTTGGTGTCACTTTGGTCAGACAAGTCATGACAATTCAGAAAGCCCTTCAGGAGACTCAAGATGCTGGTACCAAGGCAATTCTTCAAGCTCATCTGGAATCTCTGCATCTCTTGCAGTTGCAGCATTACCAGCAAAATCTAAGTGTGGATGAGCTCAAGCAGGACATTGCTGATCTGAAATCCTACAATGCTGAGAAATTGGATTCAGTTATACCCTATGGTACTATGCAAGATTTGTTGGGGAGACTGAGGAAAGCATCTGATGCTGACAAGAGGCTGGCCAGATTGGAAGATAGGGTTCAAATCATTGAAGACTCTATGGTCACCATTCTTCAGAATCAACAAACTCAAACAAATCTACTCATGCAGCTGGCAAAAGCACAAGGCTTGACCCCTACCGTTGATGATAACAAAAAGGGGGAGAATAAAGGGGAAGGGGAAGGAGAGCCATCTACAACAGTTCAGATTTCTCAAGTGCTAGTTCCTGTCATCACAACTTCTCCAACTATTCAAGTCAAAGGAAAGCTAGATGGAATTGATCTAATCCAGATAGCAGCAGCTGAATTGTAAGTCAAAGAGCAGAGGAAGAAGATTGATGAAAAGATGCAACTAATATTTGGTTCTACAACTTCTAAATCACAATCTGTGAAGCATAGCACAAAAGTGGAATCAATTATTATGGAACTCAAGCCAGTATGGAGGCATAAGGATGGAGAAACTTCTTCCAAAGATCTGCAACCTATGGTTCTCAAGCCCAACAACAGATCCAATAAGGACTCTACAAAGAATCCTCTAAAAGAGGTGGATTTTCCTCTTCCAAAAGCTGATGAGGACAAGCTTTTAGGTAGAAGTATTGCATATCTCAAAGAGACCATGGATGAGGTTGTAAGGAGAAACATGGTTATTATCTTCAGAGAGGGAAAGAGCATATGTGTGATGCAAGGACATCCCAAATTCTCAATAGCCAAGAGGGAAGAAACCAAAAGGTTGAAGGAAGAAGCCAAACAGCTAAAGGCTAACAAAAGAGCACAAGCAAAGCATGAAAAACAGCTAAAGTCAAGTCAGGATGAAGAACAGAAAGAAATTGAAGACAAAGGTGAAGATGAAGCTATGGGGGACATGGTTGGTATTGAGATGGAGGAAAGAAGTAAGGAAGAATGGCAGAAAGGGAAAAGAAAGAAGGTCAATGCAAAGAGAAAGAAGGTAGATAAGACTGAAGAAACCCAATCAATATCCAAACCACTACCCTCTATTCCTGAACCCATTATACCTGACCTCTTCATGAACATTCATGGTGAAACAATCATTTCCAAGGAGGAACCAATTGATTGGGACACCATCAAATTGCCCACCTTCCTAACCTCTTCTCCACCATCAAAGAAGCAGAAAAAAAGAATCAAATCAACACCCTCTAAAGCCTCAATCAAATTCACACATAAGCCTAAGCCTAAACCTTAAACCTCTAAAGATGATTATGTTCACATCTGTGACATAAAAGAATTTTCAGACATTGAACTCTATCTGGATGAGCTGGAGGAAGTAAGGGGAATAGCTGCCTACAGACAGCTACCAGAAAGACTAGTGTTCAAATACAAAGGAGCTGGGGAAAGAACATGGCCTCTTCACAGAATTCTGAATGAAGGCTACTCTACCTTGATCAGAGTCTACTCAGCCATACAAAGGGATTCTGGCTTTACCAGGACTGCCAAGACTGAGATTCTCAACAAGATTGCCAACATAAGGAAAACTTGGAGGGAGCCCAATGCTTTGCCTAGAACTTTACTCATTCAAGAAAGAGGAATTACAAT
The DNA here is from genome assembly GCF_009905375.1 of Apium graveolens. Taxonomy (NCBI): domain Eukaryota; kingdom Viridiplantae; phylum Streptophyta; class Magnoliopsida; order Apiales; family Apiaceae; genus Apium; species Apium graveolens. The sequence goes on from NW_027420396.1 coordinate 55,040, forward strand.
TCACAAATCACCTCATTGGTTGATGGAGTTCAGAGACAACAAAGGAGTTAGAAGATTTTTCAGAATTGAAGATCAGCTAAAGATTGCCAGTAATGAAACTCTTAAGGATGTGCAATCTAAGTTAGATATCAATGAAGAAGATGAAGCTGAATTCTACAGACAACTTCAACTTCAAATAGAGGAGAATGACAGGAGGCTAGGAAAGAAAACCAGGGATCAAAGGAAAAGAAAGTAATGTGCTCAGGCTAAAGGAGCACCCTTGTAAACAATGTAATTCTTCAATTCCATCTCAGCATATACATTTTTGTAGCACTTTTGAATTTCTGCTTTATTACAGTTTATATATTTGTTAAGTATTTTGTTATCATCAAGCTAAACCCAAATTTATGCCTACAGTTCTAGTAGACATAAATAGGGGGAGATTGTTAGGAATATGTGTATTAGTTTGATGATAAGTTAAGCAAAACACTTAAGTAGAAATCTAGTGTTTGTAGCCTCAACGGATAAGACCATCTTGGCTATCCGTTGAAGGAGTAGCTGTACTTAGCAATAAGTTTAGTATTGTAGCACATTTCACTCTCTGGTTTCAAGCTGTAATTCTTAGATGTTGTTAGGAAATAATCAGTCATGTTGACTACTATGGATGTACAAATAGGAGGGCTAATTGTAAATATTTCATGCCTTGTAATTTTGTATAAGTGAAGAAGTGTCAACGGATATTGAAGACCTTCAACGGATAAGAAACAAAGCTTCAACGGATGTCTCTAATGCTTCAACGGATAATATTCATCAACGGATAAGTGCTTCAACGGATAAAGACTTCAACTGATAATGCATCAACGGATAAAGCTTCAACGGATAAAGCCTCAACGGATAAGGCATCAACGGATGAAAGTTTCAACGGATGCTTAGTTCATTAGCAGTTGATAGTGACAATTCACAAGCTGACAGAGGCACATGGGTTGACAGAGACATACTAGAATGTGGAAGCCTCTAGGAGAAATCAAGAAAATGCAGCATTTCCATTCTGATGCAAACAAGGAAGTATTCAAAGATTTACAGATTATCCTAGATTGCATTGGATAGAGAAACGAAGAAGAAACATGTGAAGAATCTTTTCAATTGTATTTTACAGTTTGTCTTCACTTGTAAACTTGGTGATATATAAACCAAGTAGCAGCTAGTAATTAGATATGAATTTTCCTGAGCTGTTTAGAAATATCAAAAGAGAAAATCATCTAGTTTGTACTAGGAAACAGCTGTGATTTAATTCTTTGAATCACAGATTTTCTGAAATAACACATCTCTGGTGGAACAACAAATCCACCAGAAAAGTTTTTAAGTTCTTTGTGCTCATTACATTTGTGTTTGAATATATATCTGTTTGCATCAGCTTCAAGCAATTCACACACATTTGATCACTCAAACACTTAGCCTTAGAAACTGCTCAAAACTTGAAAAAGTTTTGAGATTTACATTCAACCCCCCTTCTGTAAATCTCATTGTTAGTCCACTGGGAATAACAATAAATGATTACATAAGTCAATGCCTTCATTATCAATTAATTATTGTTGAATTAGTTTTTCACCACACATGATAATTATTTTTCTCTATATGTGATTTCATCTTCTTAGTTAAAAACATTATAGCCTTATAAAGTAACTTCACTTTTAAAATAAAACAACCTAGAATCAATTAAGGTTACAAATGTCTCTTTTCTATTAGATGGTGTGTTTTTATTTTAGAGAGAGAGGTGAGGTGGAACAAACAAGTCATTATATTGTTGAATAGCCTACAGAGGATGTTGAGAACAAAAGTAGCTAAAAGTATGAAAATGTGTTTTAAATATATGTAGAGCATTACTTTATGAAGTTTCTTTGACTTGTGTTATGTAAAGTTCTGTTAAGTAGCTAATTACTTGTGTTCTGTTAAAGTTCAATTTTTGGTTATATTATTTAAATTTAGAGTTCAATTTTATTTCTCTCTACACTCTTTGTTTCATTTGCTGAATCTGCTCTATACTTGAGCATGTTTGGTTTACACTATTTTGTGTATTTAAGTGTCTATAATCTCTTGTTATTCAATATTCTTGTGCTTCTGATTGTTACGATAATTTAATCTTAGCTGATTTAAAATTACAGGTGCAGGTGCAGAGGATGTGATTGAAGCGACTTCAAAGTTCTCGGCAAGAAAGAACAAGAAAAATAAATTCACATAAATGCCTACTTGAAAAGAAGCAGGTTTGCCTCCAGAATAATATTGGGTCAAACCTGTTCCTCTAGGGAAGATGTCAACGGATTAGTTTTCTATATTTTATTGTAATTTGTAGGTGATATACTGTAGGTTTATTATGTACACTTGTACAAATAAATGAGGAAGATTTAGTTTGTAACTGATGTTGTATAAAGTTAATGTAACTTGTTGACATTTGGAATTTAATTTAATTGTACGGAAGAATTTTAAGTGGTAGTGTAGTTGTTGTTATGATTTAAATTATCATTTTCAAATTTTTATTGTATTTGATGAATTTTAATTTTTTTAAGGAATATTAGAAATTTAAAAATGGCAAAAAATATTTTAATCAATTTTTTATTTAAAAAAGTTGTGAATCATGTATAGTGATTTTAAAATAGCTATGGAAGTGATGTCATTTTTATATCTAAGCACTTAAATAGCGTTTGTAGAAGTGTAATCTTAGTAGTATATGCACTTACATAACACTTACTTGCATAGTACTTATAGAAGCATTATCCAAGTAATGTACTTGGAGAGCGGAAAGAAAAGCACTAGGCAAGTTGAAATTAACTTGCATAGCACTGGCTATGTAAGCTAAAAAAACGCTATGCAAGTTGAAATTTGTAGTAGTGCATTTTAACAGTCATTATTGGTTTGACCGGTACTTTTTACTAGTGTTTAGTCTTATACCGATGTTTCGGTTTTTTAAAAAATGTTAATGAATGATTCAAACTTACAGATGTCAATATCTATATATTTCAGTGATATGATAAAAACTTTAGAAATAAATAAATATATTTATTTTGTTATTTTAACAATCAACTAGTAGGTTAACCGGTACTTCTTACTAGTGATAGTCCAATGTCGATGTTTTCATTTTTTAAAAAATATTTATGAATGATCAAACCTTACAAATGTCAATATCTATATATTTTATTGATATAATAAAAAAAATTAAAAAAATAAATATATTTGGTTTGTTATTTTAACAGTCAACTAGTAGTTTGACCAGTACTTCTTAGTAGTGTTTAGTCTCATACCGATGTTTCAATTTTTTACAAAATATTTATGAATGAATCAACCTTACGGATGTCAAGATCTATATATTTTAGTGATATGATAAAAAATTTATAATAAAAAAATATATTTGGTTTGCTATTTTAACAGTGAACTAGTAGTTTGACTACTACTTCCTACTAGTGTTTAGTCTCATGCTAATGTTTCGATTTTTAAAAAAATGTTTATGAATGATCCAACCTTATAGATGTCAATATCTATATATTTCAGTGATATGATGATTTTTTTAGAAAAGAATAAATGTATCTAGCTTGCTATTTTAACATTCAACTGTAGTTTGACCGGTACTTCTTACTAGTGTTTAGTCCCGTACCGATATTTCGATTTTTGAAAAAGGTTTATGAATGATCCGGTCTTATGGATATCAAAATCTATATATTTTAGTGCTATGATAAAAATTTGAGAAAAAAATAAATGTATTTTAATTATCAAATCTTAACTATTTTAACAAATAAAGTATAATTAAACATATATACTATTAATGTGAGTTGGCACCTCTCATATCGTTTCAACCTATTTTTATAATTTTCTCAAATTTTGATATGATGACTTAAAAAGTATAACATTAATTATTGACTGAAAATAATATAATTTATGATATTAGATAAGAAGTACAAAAAAGAAAAAAATGAAATAATATTTTATTTGTAAAATATATTTTTATTATGAAATCATTGCAAATGAAGTTAAAAAGTTCTAACTTTCTGCGTATATGGTAACTTCGAAGTAATATCAACATCCGTACGGTTGGATCATTAAAATGAAATTTATAAAAAAATATGTTGTCTCATACTGATGTTTTGATTTTTAAAAAAATGTTTATGAATGATCCAATCTTATAGATGTTAATATCTATATATTTCAGTGATATGATAATATTTTTAGAAAAGAATAAATGTATTTGGCTTGCTATTTTAACATTCAACTAGTAGTTTGACCGGTACTTCTTACTAGTATTTAGTCTCATACCGATATTTCTATTTTTAAAAAAGGTTTATGAATGATCCGACCTTACGGATATCAAAATCTATATATTTTAGTGTTATGATAAAAAATTTAGAAAAAAATAAATGTATTTTAATTATCAGATATCAACTATTTTAATAAATAAAGTATAATTAAAGATATATACTATTAATGTGAGTTGGCACCTCTCATGTCGTTTCAACCTATTTTTATAATTTTCTCAAATTTTGATATGATGACTTAAAAAGTATAACATTAATTATTGACTGAAAATAATATAATTTATGATATTAGATAAGAATTACAAAAAAAGAAAAAAATGAAATAATTTTTTATTTGTAAAATATATTTTTATTATGAAATCATTGCAAATGGAGTTAAAAAGTTCTAATTTTCTGCATATATGGTAACTTCGAAGTAATATCGACATCCGTACGGTTGAATCATTGAAATGAAATTTATAAAAAATATGTTGTCTAACCCTAATATAACCCCTAAATTCGATTATATTTAAAAAAATGATTAATAGTTGGTAGAAATTGTAACTAGTTGGTAGGAAACGTAACTAGTCATTTCCTAATACTTATTGGTAGAAAAAGGTTATGTGGAATATAAGACAATCACAAACCAACACATTAGTCTATTAGTGCTGAATAGACAAGCTCATTTCCTACGGTATAAAAGTGGTAGGAAATGAGTTCTATAAGACCCATTTCCTACCAACATCGGTAGGAAATGAGATGCAAAAAACCTACTGCAGTAGTGCGGTAGGAAATACTTTACTTAAAACGACATCGTTTTATAAGTGACAAACTTGCTGAAAAAATGATATGGAAAAGCGGATCCACCTTTAACCATTTCGTACCACCAGCGGTAGAAAATGACTTGCATTTCTAACCCAATACGAAATAGGTTGGAAAAGACCTTTCAACTTAAAAATAAGTAAAAAATAGTTTATATAAAATATGCCGGTAGAAAATATTCGATAAAAAAAACCTGTTTTTATAGTAGGGAGTTCTCTTTCCTCCTGCAACCCATTTCGAGTGAGAAGGAGAGCTATAACTAACTTAAGATCCTGACACCTGTTCTAACTCTACAAAGAAAATTAGTATCTCGATATTTTAAAACTGACAGTGCTCTAAATTGACAAGCAGGCCATTTCGACTACTCATTTCAATAATTCTTAGCTACTGATTTAGAGAAATTAAATCTTTCTTCTTCTTTAATTTTATTTGTATGCATCTCAAGGTAGACTATTCTCATTGTGATTATGCAGATTATTTCTAAATTTGTTGCAATTATAAGGGCATTATTAAGATTTGAAATGATTCTCAGCAAGCCTAGTTAATTTAATAATTTGGACGCCTAAAGAAATTAAATTGCTATAATTGCTTTTACAATGTCAAAAATGTCGATTCTTCTTGATATAAATTTGGTAAATAGCTCTATCATAATAATTCAAGAAGAAAAACTGAAGAAGAAAAAGAATATCTGTGGGTCCCATTCTTTTTCAACATGTCTTTGGCATCATGTTTAACCTAGACAGACTGAAAATGTTTGTGTTCCTTTACATTTCTTCCCCCAGTGTGCACTTCTGCTATTTGTTTTCTTCACTGTCTACTCCAGATTGTTGTTTATTCTCTTATAAAACCTATTTTTTTAAAAAAAAATTGGTAAGATGTCTCACACATTGGATAAGACTAAAAATTTATGGGACCTAATGTCATTGCACCTATTTATTTAAACTATTTTGTATACTGAGAATCAGTATTAACAATTAAGGTTTAATATCTCGGGAAAATATAGTGAATCAACACCTCTAACTTACGTAAAAAGAGAGAGGAAGATACCCGTGAATCAAGAGGTCGTTGATATAAAAATATTAGAACAAATATTGTGTCGAAAATGTCACCGATATAAAAATATGGCACAGAGTGTATCAACATCATGGTCCTGATCACCGGAGAGAATTGAGTTATCTCTCAAATGATTGAAGTTTGTGGAGCACTAAAGAACATAGACATGTGCCCAAAAAACACCAATGTGGAGGGACTAAAAGCCGCAGAAACACACCACAATGTAGGGTAGTACCAAGGAAATGGAGGAGAAAAGAAGACAAGACATTACTACTACAAAATGCTTAAGGAAGATAAGCCAAACATTAAATCACAACTAGCTAGCCAACCATACACCAATAATACACTCACATGGGATGTATCATATACATAGACAGATCATATCAATTCAGGGTTTGACCTACTATTTTTTATTGTTATATATTTTATTATTAAAAAAAGTTATTTAGAGTATTTCCATAATATGGGATGGAATAGATTAGAATTTAAATGTTTATCACCTGAAATTCCTAGATGTAAGTGAATAAGATGGGATCATGACAAATAATTTTTATGGAAATGAGCAGGCACACATTAAGTGTGTTACTATGACAACCCTTTTTTTTAAAAAAAAAATGACAACCCTTTTCATGATTAGTAGAGCTGTGTGTGCTTATCAGTTATAAAAAAAAGCAAAATATTGATTTTTTACAGGTATGTTTAATATTTTTATCATGGTCTTTAGAAACTAAATACTCTAAATAAAAATATATGTGCACCAGTATTTAAATTTTGTATTTGAAGAAGGTGACTATATTAGAGAATATGAATTTAAGATTGGGTTTGAGTTACTATCAAGGAGGGTTTTTGAGAGGGTTGTGGAATATGATGATGACAAACAAAAGGAGAGACTAAACATGAAGTAGAGGCAGACATGGAACTGAATAGAAGCCTTTTGGATGAAAGGAAAGAAAGATGCAATCTCTATTTTTGTGAAAGGAATAAAAAAGTAACCCTAATTTTGTAAAAAAAATCAAATTCTTTAGTGTGTTGCTATCGTTGTGAAATGTCCAAGGTTGTTTGATTTGATTGCTCCGGGGACCAATTTGTGATTTACAATGAATGTTCAAATAACATGCCTTCCATATCTTATATCGGTGGCGTCAACTCAGATTCCTAGTCCTTTTTTCACTAACAGATAACAATTCAATGAAACTCGCCCAAAAAATATCACAATGGAAAAAGTAATAGAGACAAAAGCTTGGGTGTCTACCATGGTGATTTTAAGGTTGAACGACAATTTTACCCTATTTTTATATAAAATTAATAAAAAAAAATAAGTTCATTTTATTGGTCAATATTTAGCAAAATCTAATTATTCATTATATATAAAATATCCGATAAGCAATTATCAGTGAACTATCTTATATATAAATTGAGATATCTAGCTGATAGTGGAATATTAAATAGGCTAAAATTGACCATTTTTTCATAATGATTATTTTGATTAATTTCTTTAAAAATTGATTATTATAGTCATTTTTTCTCATTTTCATTAGCTCGGTAAAAAAAATTAATACTATTTTAGGATGTTTTAATTTCGAACTTGCCTAAATAAATTTGATGTATTTTGTTCTCACTGAAATTTTTAGCATACAATTTTAGAGAATGTGCTAAAAAAATTCCAAGTAAACTCATATACACCAAGTGGTCATGACCTCCTGCAGAGAAGATCTCACCTAAATTTTTTAGTTATGTGTATGTTGTTTAACTGAAAATGAAGATTTTTTTTTTAGAATTTTTAATATAAATGTACAAGATTTACAATTCCATGACTGGACTTGCTATTAAAATCTGTACATAATTAACATGGGAACGAACCAAATTAATATATGGGCCAGAAGCATGAGTTACTAGGGAACTTTCATCTTTAACTTTAAGCTATATAACAAATTTCGAAGGATGTTCAATGATTTTATGTTTTGAGAGCCCGGCCCAATTTTGAGAAGACTAATATAGTACAGATGTATACATATTTCAGGCCCTGAGTGAAACTATAGAATTGTGCTTTTCATATTGGAGTATGCGAGCTGCAAGGTACTTCAATATATTTTGAAAATTTTGGATACTGACTTTGGACTAAAATTCAAAGGTCCAGATAGCCGCGGATCAGTTTTAAAATTAAGGAGGTCGTAGGATTTTTAAATAATCGGTATTGTAACTTGTTGACTCCAATACGGCCAAACTCATTTTTAGTCTCTCTAATTCTTCATCTTCTTGGAGCATTGAGTGCAGATAATTTGAGATTCTTTCCCAAGATTCAATCAAAAAAATTATTCTTATCTGAAAAAATGCATTACTTATTATTTTTATCCTAATAATTATATTTTTGCCCAGATTTAAAATCTATTACCATACAAAATAAATATTAAGGGGGGTCATTTTAAAGACATACATCGTATATGAATATGTATTAAAATCAAGATTTTTTTAAAGGGGTTTAGCTGACCCCTTTAGCAGGATCCATGACTGTCTGAGTCTTGACAAACCTTGAAACGGCAGAATAACTCCTAAAATCCGAGAAACCAAAAAGTGACGGTACATAAATAATAGATGGGAAAAAAACTAGCTCAACCTTCCCAATCTTTACCTTGGTCAACACAGAAGAGATATTTTTAAACTTGCAAGAAATGCATGTCATGAATTCAGTATGTATCAAAGCTAGTAACCCGCAGGGACGGAACGGGAACAGGAACGTAATTGGGATGAGTTTGACAAGTCTTTAACGGAGTCCGATCACCGATATATCAACACTCAATGTTCGGTGTTCAAGAGTAGAACTTGGATTTTAAAATTTTTAAATATGAGTACTAGTTTTATTTTCACTAAGATTGAGTGAGTAGGACAAGTTTTAGTAAATAAACCTGAAAAAAATGTGAATTAGCAATGAGTTTTAGATATAATTAGGATGTAAAGTAAGCATATATATAATTAATAATTTTATTTTTTGAAATTGTCTGGGCTCAGGCAAGCCCTAGGCTAGTTACGTCCCTGGTAACTAGGTTGCTTAATATTGTTACACTGTAATCTCGTATCCCTTTGTTTCGATCCTTGTAACATCAACAAGTCAAAATACTTGACATTACCATTAATGTCAGTACCATGTTGATAGCTTTATAGTAGCTTAACATAATTGCATTTCCATTTCATATATTTTTCATTGTCTTCAATTTGTGGTGTAATCAGCTCGGTGACCAACAGTTTGATTCTTATTACTCTATCAGCACGTCTTCTTTAACGCCCAAATTACACTATCTTACAAGTCTACATAAATCACTCTTATGACTCAGCTACACTAACACAGAAACGCCAGAATCCAACCTAAACTTGATGAATGAGTAGAGGTTAACCAGTCCCTACAAACACGGAAATGGATTGAGCCTAGCAACCAGAATACATACCAAAGGATGAGCCCTGGGAAGTGTCAACCCTGGAGCCTCTTCCATGTCCACAGTAACATTACTATTATCCCCTTCACTTCCTACTTTCAACTCAAAGCATTGTATAATTGCAGCAAGGCTTGTTTGCACAAGATGCAATGCTAGTGAACTCCCTGGACATCCTCTTTGCCCACTTCCAAATGGCAAGAAATGAAAATGCCGTCCTTTGACATCCAACTGTTTTTTTCCACTAGCCTCATCTTCACTACTTAACAGAAACCTTTCTGGTTTATATTCAAGTGGACTTTCCCAGTAGTTTGGGTCTCGGCCAAGAGCCCAGTTATTAACAAATAGTCCAGTTTTTGCTGGTATTTGGTAATTTGCAATGGTGCAATCTTTGCTTGATTGTCTGAATAATAGTGGAGCTACAGGGTGAAGTCTCACAGTTTCCCTGAAAATAGCTTGTATGTAGGGGAGATTTTCGATATCGGATTCTTCTACTACTCTGTGCTTTCCAACAATAGTATCTATTTCCTGGACAGCTTTTTGCAATATGTCTGGATGGTTGATTAGTTCTGCTACTGCCCATTCTGTTAAGATGGCAGTTGTGTCTGTTCCAGCTGAAAAAACATCCTGCAATATGTCCACTAACAAAGTTTTGAATTCAAATCTGAATAGATATTAATAACTAATTTATGCAAATCTTGCAAGATGATTCTTATGGATAACTAGAGGCTATAGCAGAGATTATGAATTACCAGTATGAAAGCCTTGATGTTCTCTATGCTCAATGTAATCTCCATGCTCTCATCTTCTGAAATATCAAGTAAGATATCAAGCAAATCTTTCTCCGACCATGCGCCATCACCATGCACTTTCCTCAGCTTCCTTATGTCTCTGTGCTCCTGTATAATCCTGTCCATCATTATGTCATACCTTCCACGAACACCGACAAGCTTTCTTTTTATTCCCTGCAAATCCCATTTCTTGCAAAACCATATGTAGTCACTTAAATTAAATATTCCTATAACGTTCGACACCTCTTTAATCATTGCCTTGACTTTCCCAGCTTCATCCTCATTCTCTGAACACCTTTCCCTCATAATCATTCTCGAAAGTACATTGCTGTTAAGCCTCATAAGCTCTGCTCCAATATCAACCTTCACTCCAGTTCTGGCTTTACTGAGCATTACGTTCACCATACTACAAATCTCTTGGCGTCTAACAGGTTGAAAAAGATCTAGACTTCGACCACCAAGAAGCTCAGACATGCATAGTTTCTTTACAAATTTCCAGTATGGTCCATACGGAGCAAAAGTAAAATCTTGTGAGCCATATCCTAGATAATCTGTAGCAGTATTTTGCGGCCTGTCTGACCAAGTTGTTTCATGTGTTTTGAGAAATTTTCTAGCTATTTCAGGAGACGAGGCGATTACACAAGGATTAGAGCCAGCGTAGACATGGATTAAAGGACCATGTCGGACTGAGAGCTTGTGAAAAGCCTGATGTGGTATGGGACCAAGAAGGTGAAGATGACCGATGATTGGAAGCTTAAGAGGGCCGGGAGGAAGCTTCGAGGAGGTTCGAATTCTGAGTACAGCTAGTAGTAATATAGCAGAGATGACAGCAAACACGAGAATAACTATGTAATCTTGATAATCAGCCATGGTAAATGGCATTAAGAAGTGGTGATGGTAATAATTCCATATAATGATGCAATTTATATGCACCAAACCGAATCTTGGGCCTCTTGGCTATGTTTGTTTAATCTTAATGTTGCTCGCAAGCTGCTGCTCCATATTGGGATCCCTGCTCGCAAGCTGCTGCTACTAATTGGAAATGTGATGCTTCGCCATTTATTTAAAAGTTGTGTCTTGTTTAAAGTATTCTGTTTGTCAGAACATCTTTGTCTATAATGCTTAAATGGCCAATACTTCTATTTCTTATTATCATGTCATATTTCTTAGCTGACGGTCAGTCTAATGCTTTTCTAAGTTAACAGAGAAACCAAGGAACTTCATAGACGGCAGAATACCTTTGGTCATAAAATTTTACAGAAGAATCAAAGATTCTTATTCGACCGAGTTGCAGCTAGCAAAGTGTTAGTGTTGATTACAAGACACAACTGAGAATGTTACCTTCATTTTGTTGTCTGCAATGATTTATAATGTTCATATCAAGGTGCATATAAGATCCGTCTAAGCCGGTCCGTGGTTGCTTGAAAAAATTAATATAGGAATCCCAAAAATCTCAATTTCGTGGCAGTCTGATGATGGTCTTTTTTAAAGATTACATTTGCCATATTCTCACTCTTGGCGTCTAGGGCCTCTGTTTGGAGAGGGCAAGCCAAGACGCTTCATGTGTTTTATTATCTCTTTAACCGTTTCAGGAGAGGAGGCAACAACACTAATATTAGAGCCAAGGAAGGTAAGGATTGAAGTTTTTATACGAGATGAAGAGCTGTGAAGAGCCTGATGTGGCATAGAAGCAAGGTGGAGGTGACCAATGCATGGAGCCTAAAAGTTCTAGGTGGAAGGCTAGAGGTGGTCCGACTTAAAATGGCTTGGAGCCAAGTAGTATATATTGGTAAGAATGAGCCTATATGAAGAAAAAGCTACATAGATTGAAAATCAGCCATGATAATAAAATGAAGAGGTGATTTGGTGATGCAGTTTATTTATGCTAAATGGGATCTCTCTCACAAAAGTAAGTATGTGTCAACTATTCAGATACATATTAAACTGATACTGATGATTAGGAGTTGGATTATAATCTGTAATTGTGTCTGTATTGTTTGTGAACTGCAGTTTTTCCGCCACAAATGAACCAGCCAACAAATAACATTTACCAAATCATACAGTGTCCAAGTTTTTAACTTGGTTGCTAAATATATAACACTTCCTTTCTTTCGTTTTTGATTGTCTTAATTTTGTCATGATGAGATTAGTACTTGGTTTGATATGCTTATTAACCTATGACTACATTGTTAACGGGGGCATATGTATAATTTATTTCTCTTTCAAAAAACCTTTTTGTACAAATACCTTGTACAGAATGGAAACATTGTCCTCTGCACTATGAAAGGTATGTGCTTTGATAACTTGGCAAGTCCACACTTCTGTTGAGTGTTGAAAACCTCGGAATGATAGTAAGTTGAATTCAGATTAGGTTATTGAATTGAACCTTTATGTACTTATTAGGTCATCTTAAATCTGCTATATTCGGCCTTTTCTGTTATGTGCGGAGTATAATTAACTACTAGTTGATGGAAATGGATTGAGCCTATCAACCGGGACACACACCAAAGGATGAGCCCTAGTTAGAGTCAACCCTGCACTCTCTTCCATGTCCAGAACCCTATTACCATTTTCCCTTTCATCTCCTATTTTCCACTCAAAGCATTGTATCATTGCAGCGAGGGTTGTTTGAACAACAAGCAGTCCTAATGAAACCCCAGGACATCCTCTTCGTCCGCTTCCAAATGGCAACAACTGAAAATGCTGTCCTCTAATATCCAATTGTATCTTTCCGCTCCCCCGATCTTCTGTACTCATAATAAATCTTTCTGGTTTAAATTCAAGTGCATTGTCCCAGTAATTTGGGTCTCGGCCAAGTGCCCAAACATTAACAAAAAGTCTAGTCTTTGCTGGTATGCGGTAACTTGCAATAGTGCAATCTTCACTTGCTTCTCTGATGAATAGTGGACCAGTAGGATGAAGTCTTAAAGTTTCCTTTACAATGGCTTGAAGGTATGGAAGACGCACAATATCAGATTCTTCTACTAATCTGTTGTTTCCAACAACAGAATATATCTCTTGTACTGCTTTTTCCATAATTTTTGGATGGTTGATCAGCTCTGCAAGTGCCCATTCTGTTGTTATAGCAGATGTGTCTGTTCCAGCTGCAAATATATCCTGCAATTTATCCCAAGGAATAATTATGGACAAGCTGTAATCTCTCTCAAACATTTAAACTTTTTTGCATATTTGAAACTCATTCTCCAGGTCAAACTAGGTAGTTACATCATATTAACAAGTTATAGGATTTTGTTGATTAAATTATACAAATATAGCTTTGTGAATAATGTGTAGTAGTGAGGCGAGATACTCGGTTACCAGTATAAAAGCCTTGATGTTCTCTATGCTCAATCTAATTTCCAAGCTCGCATCTTCTGAAATGTCAAGTAAGATGTCAAGCAAGTCCTTATCCGCATCCCCATCATCACCATTTTCTATCTTCCTCCTCCTCCTCCTCGTGTCTCTGTGCTCCTCTATAATCCTCTCCATAAGTATGTCATATCTTCCACGAATTTTCACTAGCTTCTTTTTCATTCCCTGAAAATCCAAATTCTTGCAGAACCATATATGGTCAGATAGATTAAACTTTCCTAAAGCATCACTTACATCTTTAATCAACTTCTTAACTTCCCTAGCTTCATTCTCATCATCTGAACACCTCACCCTCATAATCATTCTTGAAATAACATTGTTGGTCAGCCTCATAAGCTCACATCCAATGTCAACCGCCTCTCCAGTTTTGGCCTTTTGCAACAATATATTCACAATGCTTTTAATCTCGCAATGTCTTACAGGTTGAAGGAGATTCAGCGTTCGACCACCAAGGAGCTCAGACATGCATACTTTTTTCATAAACTTCCAGTATGGTCCATAAGGAGCAAAAGTAAAGTCTTGTGAACCATATGTTAAGTAATCTGAGGCCTCTGTTTGTGGACGACCTGACCAAGATGCTTCATGTGTTTTAAGAAACTCTTTAGCCATTTCCGGAGATGATGCAACAACACAAGGATTAGAGCCAAGAAAGATATGCATTAGAGGTCCATACTTGATGGAGAGCTTGTGAAGAGCCTGATGTGGTATAGGAGCAAGAAGGTGGAGATGACCTATAATTGGAAGCCTGAGAGGGCTAGGGGGAAGGTTAGAGGTAATTCGACTTTTGAACATGGCTCGAAGTATAAGGGTAGAAATGAGCCAGATGAAGAAAACAAGTATATAACCTTGTAAGCTAACCATGCTAAAGTTGAGCAATACGAAAATAGAGGTGATCGTGTTGATTAAATGGTTAGCACTTTATATATACAAAACAAATCTTGGTTGTATCATTTTAATTTCAAAGGTTTGAAGTGATCATTCAGAATAATATTGATGATAAAGATCGGATTTTGAAGTGATCATGTGTTCTGTCTGTAGCTGCGGTTCAAGCTCAGAATGTGACAAGTTTTTAAGTTGGTTGCTTAACATAACAACACTATAATATTTTAATCTCTTTTTGTCCAAACTTTGTCTTGGTATATACCTCATGTGCTCAATATTTTCATTGTTGTTATGATCAGTATCTTTGTTTCTTTCACAGTTTTATCACCTATTATTAGAATATCTAGCTTTTGATTTAATTGTTGCTTTCAAAAAATTATACTAGTACTTGGTTATTTTAACCAGTTCTGCTGAAATTCAGAATCATTTCGAGGCAGATTCAGAAATATTATGTGTTTGCCTGTGAAGTTTGATATTCACTAGGAATAAATCATCTATTTGTTTAGATAACAAGGGCATCTCCCCTGAAAATTTCTGTACTTCCATATTTGCAATTTATATTAAGTGCTTAAATCTCAAAATAGTCACTAAACACAAACTCATATATCAAAAATATTATTGTAGTTATGGGGGACTCATTTGCATCACTATAGTTGCAAATAATGACATAACCGTTAGTCAACCGACGTTGACTCAACGGAAAATGTGTTGAAATTGACAGAAATAACAGCTGCACTAACTTGCAACAGCGTGGCAGGTTTATGGTGTCTAACAAACCATTTATAAGATAATTTTTAAGTTTCTAAAATCTTATCAAGTTTTACTAATTTTAAATTCAAAATTTCTATTTTAAAGGATGTAGAATTTAGTCTATTATGTTTTAAAATCATTAAAAAGTTTAATATTTTTCTCAAATATATTTTAGTTGCCAAATTTTACTAAACAAAATTATGATTAAAATAATAAACATTTTCAATATTTAAAAAGTTCAGATTTATATAAAATTGATCCGTATGTTTTTTTTCAAATCTTTGCCGTAATTGTAAATTTTAAGATCCCATTATTTCTTTAAATTTTATAAGAAAAATATTTTATACTTGGAAAGATGCAGGCAGGAAAATAAATATTTTATTTCAAGTTGATTTTTAATTATAAAATATCAATCCATAATAAGTAAATTGATATTTTAAAAAGCAGTACATAAGATTTAAAATTATAATTTAAAGATATTGTAAAAGAGAAAATCAATGCATCTAATTATGTTTTTCATTTAAAAATGAAAATTAAAAAGTAAAATCAAGATCATGTATTAAGTCCCTGTAAATACTGTATATAGATACATAGATCAGACATACACGAATATCAAGAGAGCCACGACTCGCCGGGATCTGGAAATCAACCATTATATACACAAAGAATCTCACATATCTTTAAACATATACACGACGTTTTGGAAGATTCATACCCATCAACAATCTCAGAAGTACTTTCCTTTCATTTATAATCATAAACTTACCGAAAGAAATGAATCTTTATCATCTTCTTCTGAATATTCAAGGCTTAAATTGAGGTTGGCTATTTTTTAATTACAAGGAGAATTATTAGTTTGATTTCGGAACTGTGCTTTTGATTTAAGGATTTAAAGACTTATATGTATTTCTTTTTCTTTTGTTATAAACGTAGTCCTGCATATTTGGAAGCCACATAGGTTCTTATCTGTTGCCATGTCATGTCATATGTATTTCCATTAAGTTTGTAACATTTTCTGTCAAGTCAACGATCTTGACTAACGGAGATGTCATTACTCTCGACTAGAATAGTGCATACGAGTCCCCGATAAGTAGAGTGATCTTTTTGATATATGATCCTGAGTTTAGTGACTACTTTGAGATTTAAGCCTTATATTAAGCCATGAAAACTCAAATGATAAAATGAAAAAAAAAATATAATGTCAAACAAACTTGCCTGGGACGATAAATAAGTCTAGGTAGTTACTAGGTACTTCGCACACTACCAGCATACGGTCACCATGGAAAGATTAACACTTTACAAACCTACAACCATGAACAAATACATTACTACGGCTACCATGAAGCCATTAAATCTATAGTCTTTAACAGCCTTCTAAGATTTTCTACAAAAGCTTCAAGTTTTTGTAGGCTTGAAATACAGTTTATCTCCAGCTACTGTTAAAAGCATCACATTTGACCAAACTGCAGAACCCGGACAATGGACATATTCTATTACACTACCAAAGGGCAAATAAGAGACATTTGGACCTTCTAAAATTCAGAATGGTAACAAAACACTATCAACAAAGTAGTACCAACAGCAACAAGTAAAACCAATCAGTTATAGAGAAAACCAGTAATTTAACATTCCATTAAAGAAGAAACGGTACAAGTACAGGTTACCTTCCTAACATCAAAGCTATATACAATCATTTCAGGTGATCTTGATTCTACACCTCAAGCATCACAAGAAACAGATAAGCAATCAAATCTGTTACGAAAGAGTTAATTTAGCAACATAGATTACCTTCAGTCCTAACATTCAGAATAAAAGAAGAAAAGATAATTAGCTTAATAAAATAAACTCTGAGAACTACAGTATCAACTCTGCGCTAAAGGTTGCCATAATCTTTGTTTTTAATCCTTAGCATTGTCAGCATCAAATGTTAGGTTGACTTTGTCAATTAGCGCATTGACATTAGAGTGCGGACCTTTGCTTTTCTCTCTGCCTTCTTCGCAGCAGGAGTCTGCTTCAATCTGCTAATTTCCTCCTCAACCGCTTTCTCAACTTTGTCAATTGAATTGAGCAGCTTCTTTTCAGGGGTAAGGAACTCAGAATTGCCAGCTTCCTGATTAGTGATGTCATGCAATATCTTAGGAACTTTACCAAGAAATGGTGGGTTACGCTTTGTTAAAAGTGGCGATTTTGGCGTTATTAATGAGTGGTTGTGCTCAAGTGGAGCACTGGAAGAAGATACAGAAGGATCATGAACAAATTGACCATAAGCCGATGGACTCTCAAGTCGTTCATCTCCCATTTCTCTCAAGCGAGCTCTTTTTCTTTCAAAGGCCTGTTTAAAGAAGTAAAATCAAATACAACGAGAATTGTTTGAAGCCAAATAAATTATCATATAAGAAACAGAAAATCGCAGAAGCATACCACATACGGCAGAGCCAACTTCAGGATTACAGTCTACATGATTGCATTAAGTCACGATATAGTCACACTACTAGAAACTAAATTATAGCCTCTAGAACTTGGGATTTTCGTGCTGCCAATTGCTTTTATTGCTTAAAAGATTGGGAAATTGCGTTTGACAATATCAGATTTACAACTTCTTTGGTTTAATTTTAGAAGAATTTAAGATCATCTCTATAAGACCTCCATCTTAAATTTCTATTACACACTTACCAACAAAATACCGAACAGATCATAAAATTGTAAGTCCAAGTACAAAATTCAACTAATTCTGAACACTTGTTCTGTTTCATTGCTCATGTTAATGACTCAAAGCAAAGCATCACAATAACTTTTAACAATACTAATGTGTAATCAAAGTAAATAGCAAACTAGAATTCCTATATAAATCGCAAACCAAGCATGTCGTCGATAATGTAAAGCACAGCATTCACTAAAAATTCACAACATTAGAAAAATAGAGTCAGGTATATAAATGCTTAATATAATTAAATTTATTTCCCGGAAATAAATCACTTGCATAAATTTAAATAGTCGCGCACAAATTCACAAAAAAATAAATCTCGAACTCTTATTACCGAGAGAACATATACCCGAACAACAGCAGTGATGTCCTGAAGAGGCTTGCGCGGGTACCAATGAGGTAAAACTCTCCGGCTCACTCGTCTTCCCACTTCTCTATTCTCACCTCCCGAATATCTATATAAATTACGACGAATACGACGACGAACACTACCACGTGCAGGTGTAGCAGCCACTCTGCTTGTTCCATGTGAAGCAGTTCCGGTATTAACTACAGGTGACTCATCGGATTGGATGTGAATGCTTCCGCTTGATCTCCGACGACGTTTGAACATCTCTTCTGCATCATTTCCTGGCCTTAACAATCTATCTCTCGCTTCAGGCATGGTGAGATCTTGACTGGTAATGGAAATTATTTAGATCTGGTAAATTTTAATTTAAGTTGATTGTATTTGTTAGTTCTGGGGGAGTTTGGATCTGTGGTTTTAGTAGCGGGCCAGAGAAAACATCAAAAATTTGAATTTTCATTTGGGCGGTCTTTTACCGAAATTTAAAATTTTAGTTTCGATTTCCTTTGGTTTTTTTGAATGCTTTAATTATTTTATTATTATTAACAAATACTCCTTCATCCCGGTTTTCCTGTCCACTTTAAATAATCTTATATATTTTTAAAAAAAAAAACTTTTTCCTGAATAAAAATCAACTATGAAATTTTTATTCATAAAAAAAATTAAATTTTTTTTTTGAAATCATGTATAATATGCATTTTAAAATACGTGGAAAAAAAGTGGACAAAAAAGGGATGAAAGTTATAAGAAGTATTGAAGTTCATAATAAACAACGTTTTAATATGTCAAGGGGAGGTGATTCGAAGAATCAATTTTAAATATTACTGCTTCTAATAACACTATGTAAATCATTTTGACTCGACTCCTCGACTCCCCATATTTTTAAGTGTTTTCATCACATATTTATAATAATTATTTTAAAAAAAATTATAATAATCATACACATCGGTAAATAATTAATTTATATATAATAAATCTATGCTGTCGCATAATATTTATTAATAAAAAAATAATCAAAACTTTTATAATTACATGATATATAAAAAGAATAAAAATATCCTGTGTTTCGCACTCAATATTATGCTAGTTTTTATATAACTAATCAAAAATCTTATTTAGGTGTAAACTCAGCAACTTAAACTAAAAGTTGTAAAACCTTAGTAATGGTGAATTTCCCTTTACCTCGATAATATCATGTATCGAGACTCCATTTGAATTACGTCCTCTTGTTATATATTTATTTTATTCATCCGACAAGTTTCATACCTAAGAAATGAGTATGTATGAAAGTTAAAAAAGTAATAAAAAGTGCAGCTAAGAAAAATGGTAAACTGATATGATTAATAAGTATTTAATATATAAAGTGGGTGTAGTGGAAAAAAGTAGTGTATGTAATTAATTTTTATATTATAAAACTGGCTTAATAACTTTTTTAACCTCAAGATTTGCTTTTGTCCAAGTAGTGAAAACGTACCTTTTAAATCTTGAACCGCCCGGTTTGCACCGGTTTTTCCCCCGGTCCTTCAATTTTTTCCTGGTCCAAGGTTTAAAAGGTACGTTTCCAATACTTAAGGGGCAAAAAGGACTAATTTGAAATCACAAGGGCATATCTACCTAAAGGTATAAAGCCTCAAGAATTTTTCAGCATCAAATGACTAAATTGCTCTCCGTATTCTTTCAAATTTACAAATACATGCCATTGGTTCAAGTGGAAAGCTATGTCAACTGTGAGACAAACATATATATTTGCAGACACGTATTAATAATGCATAAAATTCAAACATATATTTGTCCCGGTTAATGAGCTCTCACTTAACCCCAAATTTTCAACTAAATCAAACTACTACCCCAACTAAACCAGTCATCTCCAAGGAATCGTTGGACTCATGTCGACGTGTTGCAATTTGAAAGGCATGAATTGTAAGTATTAGTTTATAAGTATAAACTTACAATATTAAATAAAGGTTCAGGGATCTCTTTTACAGATCCCCCCCCTATTTAATTTGAATTTGAAATGGAAGTAATGGTCGTACTTTCTTATGATCATATACACCCTATAACTCTCAAAATCTTTTTTTGTTCCATATTTTTACAGCTTCAACAGGTATTGGGCGAATGAAAACTCCATCCATGGATGAAAAGAAAAAGCATATTGTAGGGCGAGGAAAGGATGTTATGCATACTAATTTAAGGCATAGGTCATGTTTGAATTTGCTTTGAAGGACGTCTATTTTGTTTTCTCGATTTTGAATTTCCTTCTGTTTCCCACAAGTTAGTTTGTCAATATTATTCACATCTGATTTGGTTGTGATTTGGAGTTGAGATTGAAGAAAATAATATTAACACGGAATCCAGTTCTAATGTACCAGTGTTAGTTTAATATATTTCTCATGGTCTGTTTATTTGTCAACCCCTAACTATTGCTCTATACATGTAAATTTGTTTCCTTACCAGGTATTTATGAAGGACTACTCCATATGCATAACACGAAAGTACTTAATAAGGGATTTTTGTCTGAAGTGTGCGAGTGCATTCAACCAATAAACCATTGTCAATTTTTTTCTACATTCACATACCATTTGGACTGACGGTATTTTGTCAATGTTTTAGGGAATTATAACATATCTATGATGAGAGTTTATTCAAGATAGACAAATTCCAACCATCAGTGCTCCGATATAGGTACGTGACATATACGTAGATATATATCATTTACTCCATAACCGATACCTTCTTTCGATAATATATGTATGTATTATTTGCAATTTCATATGACTCGTTAGGTCAGCAGCAATGCAGAGACGCATCAGGAAGTGGCGAGCCTTACTTCTTCAATCCATTATATACACACAACTACCATATTACAGAAATGTTAATCAAGTGTTACTGTTGTAGGGGAAATGGAAAGATCTAGGAGGAAAATAAGTAACACCATAAATTCAACGGTTCAGTCCAGTAATGCTTATGCTAAAATATAATTCAGAAAATATTATGACATGGTCCCTTCCATATGGTTCTCTTGCAATTTACTGCAAAATTTAATATTTACCTATTATTTTCTAAATATCAGGTGTTTCCTCAACAACACTATGTTCGACGTTTGCTCTGAAACGCCTGCTCAAATCTCCTCTGTGCAATCGAATCACAACTGGTAAAATTTATAAAATTATAATTGTTTTAGTTCCATTCCGCAACTTTCATATAAATGTTTCAAATAATATTTACAGGGGGACAGAATCACAGCAGAGGAGAACTAAAACTTCGACACAGCCAAAGCCTCCACAGACCCCATCCACTATTGGGATGAATATAAGGCTACCACCATCCCCGTTGTTTGTAAACATTTTGCATTCACAAGTTTTTCCTACCCAGTCCACGGTGATAGGTACTTCCTCAACTGCATCTATTAATGGTATAAGCTTTTTTATATTCATGTTATGTTTCATATGCTTTAGTCAAATAACATCATGTCCGCCTTCTGCTCAAACTTTTTATGACATTTTAAAATATGTGCAAATTAGATGGAGCCCTTGACACTACAAATATTGTACATTGTTCAAATTTCACTTATTTTAGTTTCAAAATAACGAGTTTCTTATAAATCTCATAAAATATTTGAAAGGAACCAGACAAGCAGAGAAGAAAAAACCATCAACATCCACACAATTAAAATCTCCGTACACCCCGTGCACTGCTGCTATCTCCATTATCTGTAACATTTTGCCTACACATGATTTTCCGTTGCAGTCCACATTCCCATCTCCTTTAACAGCTGTAAGGATTAGTGGTATGAACTCTTTTCTATTTCAATAAATGTTATATTGGTTGTCTCACACTACTTTATTGCAATTGTAACAATTTACAAAGCAGCAAAGAAACGACCCCAAAAGAGGAAAATAATCACCTCACCACTTAAACCAATGCTTCAATTACAACAAAGATTGGGAAAATGAAATGATACGTCGCTGAACTATTCCGGTTTTATGCGATAGGTCCCTGAACAAAAGATTCTGCAAATCGGGTCCTTTATGTTTCAAATTTTTTGGACCAGGTCTTTTCGTTAAAAAGATTCTGACGCCGTCAGAATCTTGCTGACGTGGCAGTTAACTTTAAAATCTCGTTAGATGACGTGCAAATTGACATAAATATGTAATTAAATAAAAAAAGACATACTAGCTCATATATAGACGTTAACATAATCCACATATATATACACATAACATATATCTATTTATTGGGTTAGAGTTTATCTATGAATCGAAGGAAAATCATTGATATCTATGTATAACACACGAATCCTTGCCATTATCATGAATACACGCAAATATATACACAAATGTTAGATGGTAGAATCTAGCGGTACACAAACGAATATATGCAAGTATACACACGAAAACCTTAATGAAATCAATAACATGCATTGTATGAAGTATTTCTCCAATTTATGTTATAAATCCTAATCCAACATATAGAGATAGTTGTGTGTATATATATATGTATTTAAACTTTGTTAACGGCTCTTTTCTGATTTTTTTTTTCTTTTTATTTTCGTTTTTTAGCTCTCTCTGTTCGTGCGTACAAATAAGCTGATGACATGTCAAAAGGGAATGTCACATCAGATCTATTCTGACAGATTCTGACGTCTGTCAGATTCTACTTAACGGAAGGACCGGATTCAAATAATTGGAAACGTTTAAGGACCCGGTTTTCGAAATCTTTTATTCAGAGAGCTGTCGAATAAAACCGGAATAGTTTAGGGACTTATCAATTTATTTTCCCAACAAAGATTTGGTAAATTTAATTTTATAGTTCTTAGTACGGTTTTTTTCCTCTTCTCATTTTAACTAGCCAATCTTTAATGCAGGTAAAATGAAATATAAAAGTAGAGAAAATAATGTTCCTTACATCAAAGCCATCTCCATTGATTATAAACAATTCCTTGCAATCTAAAATAAAATCGTCGTCTCCATTTAGTATAAACACCTTGCCTGAAGAATTTGTGCCCTATATTCATGATACACACTTCTCTTTAAATATATCATTTGCACCTACAAATGTAACCCCAAGAGGTGGCAGAAGAAGGACATTAAAGATGTGTTATCCATGAGAAGGTGACTATAGTTTTTAATATGAAATGCCATGAATTTATTACAATTTTTTTACCAGTTATGGCATAAATATACGTAACTACATGAATTCAATAGTGTATAAAACTTAAAGAGAAATGTCTTCAGTAGGTACCAAAGCTGAGGGGAAGAAGCCAGTGCCTGAAAATAATGCGTACAAAGGTGAGGGAAAGAAGCCAGTCCGTCAAAACTATGCGAGTAAAGCATATGGGAAGAACCAATGATTGAAAATGATGTGATACCAAGAAAATATCTTTATTTTGAGAACCATTTTAATACGACAAGTAGATGTGACACTTATGATAAAGGTAATTAGTAAATCATATGTATTGATTTGCTATTTATGGTGGCCAATGAACTGTTGTTGAAAAAGTTCCCATATATTTTTTAGAAGATGCCTATTTTTATGATATTCAGCATGAGGACAATGATATTTCATCTGAAGAAGAAGACTTCACCGTTGATATTCATGATGATTACCATATCAATGACGAAACTACTAGAATGTTTGTATAGACAATCCCATTATTTCTTACCATTGTTTACTAAATTCATGACAATTCTTATTTCATCATTATTTTCTAAGTCGATAAATATGATTGCAGTTGTTGAACAATATGCTTCATTGGGTCCGCCAAATGTTCGGTGTTCCTACTGTCATGCATGGATGTGGAAAGAAGAGCATGCAAATAAGAGTGTGAGGCGGGGCATACTTGTCTTTTCACTTTATTGTGTCAAGGGTCAAATTCAACTTCCAAAGGAGAAGTCTACTCCGTCTTACATATGACAGTTGTTTAATGATAAAGATAAATCAAAGCATTTTTTGATGGTATACGTTTGTTCAATAGTATGTTTGCTTTCACGCCAAACGGTGGGAAAGTAAACCATTTAGTTAACCGTGGTGGTGCTCCGTATGTTTATCGGTTGAATGACCAGAAGCGTCATCTCTTTGGTTCACTTATACCGAAAAAAGGCGATGATCCAAATTTTACCAACTTTACATTTATGACA
The DNA here is from genome assembly GCF_009905375.1 of Apium graveolens. NCBI lineage: Eukaryota > Viridiplantae > Streptophyta > Magnoliopsida > Apiales > Apiaceae > Apium > Apium graveolens. The sequence goes on from NW_027420396.1 coordinate 79,581, forward strand.
CTGCGAATGAACTTAGTAATTGACTCGGATGGGTAAATGTTTCCGATATCAGTTCTATTGACACATAAATTGTGGATGGATTGATAAAGATGTTGGATGAAACCAATGAGTTGGTAAAAGAGTTTCATTCTGCACGCGACCGTTTTGAGGAAGATGGTACTGAGGACTTGGAAATTATGTTGAAGGTATCGCGTGCGGACAACGGGCGTGAGAATTATGTCAGTACATCAGATGAAGTTGTTGGCATAATGGTTGAAGATCTTGATGAAACAGACGGTTCACGTGATATTATTATTGATTCCAAAATCAAAGGCGTGGAAATGATATGTGACAATTATCCAAAACTGATGAGTCTACAATATCGGTTTCTCTTTCTTCACGACGGTGATGCATTTCACATAAAAATCCCTTTTGGGGAGTCGGACAAGGGTTCAACTAAATAAAGGGAGATGATATCGATGAATGAATTTTACTCATATAAGTTTCAAGTTAGAACAAATGAATGTCAGTGTCATCCCTCAGTATAAAAACAATATCCTACAGTTCAAATGTTTGACTTGGAATAATTTTTTTTATTCAATGTAATGATACATTTCATTCTATATGCCTTGACTGCAAGAATCACCCCACGTCTTGGGGGTCGACTTTACCAACATCATGTTGTCGATGCACTTTCCATCATAGAGTAAGCACGTTTGTGGTGGTTCCAGACAAATCAGACAACTCTTCGTAGTGACCTTTATAGAAATATACGTGATTCTATACAGATTGGGAACTCTGATAGCACTAACGTGGGGAAAAAAATTATCTTACCAGCTGGATTTGTTGAGTCACGTATATACATGCAACAAAACTTATAAGATGCATTGACGGTTTATCGATATACCGGACACCTGGACATATTTCTTACAATGACAACCAATTCACTATTGGATGAAATTATTCAAATGATGAAATACATTCCTCAATGTTCCCCACATAATTCTCCGGACCTCATAACACATATTTTCACGTTAAAACTTGAACAAATTGTATACGACATCAAGAAGAAGAACTTCTTTGGTGTTTGTCTTGGAGGTAACAATGTCACATGATGTATATTAATTTTTAAGTGGACATGATTTAATAATTAACATTAACTTAAACATCTTCACAGTCATGTATGTAGTGGAATTTCAAAAGCGCGGACTGCCCCATGTACATATGTTAATTTGATTGGATTCAGCTTCAAAACGTTGTTTCAAGTTATTATAATTCAACCACATGGTATACCCATTGCGCAAAACAATACTCACTTCACGGGGGATATTAGATTCGTGTTGCACACATAATGAATGTGGTAGAATCTAAAATGTTACATTTTAAATCATTACCCAAAAAATAATACACTTTAATTGGAATTGATAGCAAATTTTGAACAATTAAATGATAAACAACATTTTTGGCAGCAAGACTAACCAGGTTGTTTAAAGAACAGTCCGATGCAATGAGCAATTTGGTGAAATAAGGAATTGGCTCCATATCTAAGAACAAATGTACAAATTTAACATATTACTACATGTCGTACTCAAGGGAAAAAAAGAATTATGCCAACGGGTATACTACAACAATATTACCTTGGGATAATGATCAAACACTAAACGTCAGAGTTTCTTCAAAACAATAATTGAACACTATGTTAAACATAACTGGTTTATATAAACATGCCATATAATGCAAGCAAATACAGCCAAACTTTTAAAATTTGTAACATACAATACGAGGACAAGTATGTATACTAAATGGGGCAAAGACAATGCAACATAATAAAAATGTAAATCGGTTTACATACCCGCATATAGAGAATACACGGAATAAATTAAGACAAGGGGCATAAGGAATGATAATGCTTACTGATTGAATCTAAATAGAACCCTTGCAACTTTTACAGAATACAGTCGAAGAGGGCGTGAACAGTTATTGTCTTGATATCCTAAAAATGCCTGCACAAATTTACATCTTTTATTTATATTTTAAACAACCCATTGTGAACAAATCCCATGTACAATTAAAATATGGTTAACTTTCTATAACCTCCCAATCAACTTCACATTGATGTCACTGTTTTTTAATACTACAATTTTATGAATTAAAATAATTGTACTATTTCTTCTCGAACGAGTACACTAAATCGATATTTTGATTAATTTTTCCCACTTTGTTTATTATAATTTTGTTCAATTTTATTTACTATCACATTTAAAATATTTCTTTCATATATTATTTTCCTTTTTCTCATTGTACTTCAACAATCAGTGTAATATCACAACTCAGTAGTATAACATTATAATTCCCAAATTATGCCCTTTTCCAAACCTCCAATCATGAAAGTTATTACTTTTTCCCACTTTGCATTATTTTTTATTATATTATGGCCCGGTACGAATTACTACTTCTTCTCCGCCTTCTACGTTCCCGATAAATAGTATTAGTATTACATATTTTCTCTAAAAACAAACACAAGAAATTTACTTTACGAACCAACAACAATACTTAAACACAAAAAATTGTCATGTAAGCTTCATTGGCTATTTTTTTTCCTCATTATAATTCCATTCGATTTTTATAAACAAAATTTTCACTCAAACATTGCGTAGCAGACAAAAAATCACAGTCGATATAAAAATATTGATGTAAATCTTGAAATTTAAAAGGTCATTAAGCCTATAAAATGTTACTAATTTTGATAATCGTTCACAATGTATAGAATTGAATGGCGAGTCAAAAAAACTTATAAAAATGAATGGTAGTCAATTTTAGAGAGCCTTATCTCGACCAGTGAAAGGAGGTGAATATTGATACAAGTACTTACATTCTGATCCCTCTCCTTCTATATATTAAAGGGCAACCAAGGGCAAATTGAGCCATTTTAATGGTTGTGAAGTTACGAGTTTACCCTTTAATTTTCAAAAATTACCTAAATGGTACCCTTATATAATTTAAGCTAAAAATAAGAAGAAATTGTGTATACAGGAAGATTCAAACCCCTTACCATCTATTGTCAAAGTACATGTCACTGTCACTATGCTACATATCACATTGAGTCCTAATTACAAATCTTATTAGATAAATCACATCATCTTTTTCTAACATAATTTTTTTCTATTATTTTAACTTTTGAGTAAATAAAATGTTGCTTTATATTATTTATGTAACTCCGAATTTTTAGTTTCCGTATAATTGTATCTCCTTTGATATATTAAAAGAGGACTACGGGTAAATTAAGTCATTTAATAGCGGTAAAATTACAATTTTACCTTTTATGTTTGAAAATTTAAAAGTATCATTTCTCACGCAGTTTTTGTTAAAAATAAGTAACGAACCCCTTTCTACTCAAAAACTTCATATCACTACCATTGTGCTACATAACTTCTTCAATTTATTTAAATTTTTTATTAGATAAGGCACGTCCTCTCTTTTTTATCAAATTCTTATTTTATTACTTTAATTTTTGAGTATAAAATGTTGATTTATATTATTTACGTGCCTCCTTTTTATTTAGTTTTTGTAGTTTTATTATAAAATTTAAAATATGCCACCACCTCATATTAGTTTCACCCACCTCATATTCATTTTTATATATATATATATATATTATAAAATATTTTTTTATGAAAATAGTATCTAAAAAATATAATAATTTTAAAATAATCAGTACTTTTATTGATCAATTTATTTACATTATAATATAATAAATATTTTTAATTTGTCATTCATTTGCATTATAAATCAATTTCAATATGATTTGATATTAAGATTATAAAATATTATCAATATTTTTATATATTACGAATTAGTAGACTGTTTTTTATTTAAAAAATATACTAAAACTATAAAATTATTATTTTTAATATCCCCGCATCCCCGTGGGAATCCCCGTTCCGACGGGAATCGGTAATTAAAAGAATTCTCATTTAGGATTCAAGACGTGTTAGGGGATCAGGGCGGGGATAGTACTTTCCGACCCCGAAATGACCCGATGCACATCCCTGCAAATAAACTTCAAATATTTTAGTTATAATGATATAGTTTTAATTCTTTTTATTAATTGGGATTATATAGCTTAAAATAAATATCTAATCTCAAAATTATCGAGATAAGTTAAAATCGAACTTTACGATAAAAATTAAGCTCTCAACACATAAGTTATCCCTGCAATAATATGTATGAAAATAAAAAAGAAGTAAGAAAATCCAGTAAAAAGGTAAAAAAAATTATTTCTTGTATTCAAAAATTATTTCTATATAAATATAAATTTATTCGAGATAATATATCAATATATATATATACTGGCTCGTGCCTCGCATGGGTTTTTACGCTAGTTTATACTTATAGGCTTTGCTCGATTAATTTATGACATTTGAACAAAAGTCTTCCTGAAGCAGAACTTGAAAGTAGAGGTGATCTAGAGCATGTTATTACAACCTATTATTGTTTTTATTCATTACTTGTTTTCAGTAAAGGAAGAGTGCCTCATGTTGAAGAAAAAAGTGTCGAGAGGTTAAGATGATCATAATTTCAGTTGCAATGACATAGAAGGAATAACGTTTTCAATTGATTTATTTTTAACATATTTAATCTAGTACTTATGCGTCAGTTTTGTAAAATAATTAACTTTTAAAAGATTACACAACCACATGCTAAGTGCTTCATAAATTGATACATTAATTTTTTTTATTTCTCTAAGAAAGGCCCTTATAGAAATAAAAACTATTAATGTATCGATTTATGCCATTACAAACATCTGTAAACTGTAGCCGACCTTCCCTTTATCAGGGGAGACTTGTGACTAGCTTGCAAGTCGAAGTAATAATATCCGTTCCAAATTTAAACTAAAACAATAGCATAACCACAACAATATGACCAACTTATTCATTTAAAATAGGGAAAATAAATTCATACGTCCCTGAACTATTGGTGTTTTCTAAAGTAGGTCCCTGAACTAAAGATTCCAACATTAACGTCCTTAAATTTTTAAATTTTTCTCACCGCAGTCCTTCCGTCAGTCAACCAGTAACGGACGTTAGGTTTTTGCTGACGTGGCATACGGGTTGAATATGTGGACTATTATGTGGATGTCCACGTGGGAAAAAAATTAGGGTACATTATATCTGGCCGTTACATTATATACATACATATATATAGTATAAAATTAGGGTACATGTTTATAGTTTGGGGAAGATTACTTGAGAAATTGATTGGGATGAGATCTAATGGGAGTAACACTACAATCAACTCAAGCTCTGCATCGAAGGCACAAGCCATCTGTAAGTGCGGGTTTGAATGTCCCATTTGGACCTCCAACAAACCAAATAGCAGATGTGATGATGATGATGCTCTGCCTGATAAAATTGAGTCTTTAAATTTCGAAGATGAAAAAGTTTCATCACTCCGCCTAGCTGTAATGGAAGCAAAATTTGGTGAGTTGGAAGCTGTGAAGAAAATGGAAATTAAAGCCCTGGAGTTTCAACTGCAAATGAAGGACAAAGATATTAAAGTTCTTGAATTTAAGTTGCAAATGTTCAAACTGGTTTTAGTTGTAATTGTTTGTGCCTTTGTAATCAATTTATGTATGTGAATCTTCCAAGTGACTTTGTAATCAGTTGATAAATTAAATTAGTGACTTTTAAATTGAAATTGAAAGTTCTTTGCAAGAACAAATGAAGTTCTTTACTTGATTGTCTCAAAATTGCTTTATAGCATAATTCTTAGGATTACAAAGCATAATTGTCTGAAAAGTAGGACACAACCAAAGCATTGGAGTCTCAGAAGTAGGACATAACAATAGCGGTACTTGAGTTCATTACATGAAACTAATGATAAAACATAAAACCAAGGTTGACTTGAACTCTGGTTCTTTGGTTTCACTCTTGGGGCCTGGACGGGAGGTTGTGAGGAAGACACTCTTATAGTTGACCCAACTATTGTGAAGTATACATGACCATCTTTGTTAGACCTGTACACACCCACACCAACTGGAGGCAATGGAGGTGGTGGAGGCAAGACTTGCACATTCTTAGCTTTTGGTGGCCTTCCCCTCTTCCTTTTGATATGTGGCTCTCCTCGAGTAGATTGTCCAGGTTGAGTTGAAGGCTTCCTTTCTTGACTTGTTGCTTTTTTAGTCCTCTACAATGTCAGGTCTCACACATTGTAGAAGGGGGTTGAATACAGTGTTTATCACAATCATATCGAATATAAGAATACATAAAATAGATTTTATTTAACATAATAAACTTTGCTACAATATGGAAATGTCCTTTTTCAGTGATGAACAACTTATCACGAGAGCTTCTAGGGTTACAATAAATATAACTTCGATTATGATAACACATCTAGTATAAACCCTATGTCTGTGTTTATATACTACACAGTTACAAGATAAATTCTAATTGATATGGAATATAATTCTGCTTCCTAAAATATATCAACTAGTTATCTTTTCTCCCAAGTATTCTATTCTTCATAGAATTCCTTCTTCATGCATATCTCTTCTTGCGTTTGTCTTGATCTTCTTTCCTTTCAATCAGTCGTCTTCCTTATCTGAAAGTCTCCTTAAGTCCTGATATTATCTCCTGATAACTTAAGTTCTGACAACTTAAGTCCTGACTTCAGTATAAGTGCTGATTTCCAGTTAAGTACTGATTTGTCCTGTTAAGTAAGATCTGAAAAACTAAACACAAATCATATTAGTCATGACATTATCAAATATATCTAACAATCTCCCCCAACTTGTAAATTAGCATAATATACAAGTTTAACAGATATTTGATGATGTCAAAAACATTAAGTACAAATGCATGAGAATTTGACTAGATAACTACAACTTACAGTCCTTGTAACTTTATCATCTTTAACTTATGATAATAGCTTCAGTCTGTATATACTTCAGAATTTAAGCAGTTGTAGATCTTTGACTTGGCTTCAATTACTAATCTCTTTGACATCAGGAGTTGTTCAGAGATAATTCCTTAAAAGACTTCTCTCGGCATATTCAAGTTCATTGATCATCCTCCTTTTAGCATTCTTCAATTCAACCGTATCTTCACCAATTTGAAAGATAGCAGCCCTGAGATAATTTATTCTAGCTTTTCTTATGTCTTGATCTAGTCTGATCAAATATGCCTTGTCAGACTCAAGATTGAACTCCACAACCTTATAACCCAGAAAGGTAGTTATAATCTTAGCAAAGTTAGGCTTCATCTCCACAATATCACCTTTGTGATCTCTGTACTTGGGACAATATGTGCTGTCAGACTTTATAGAATAAAGCTTCTTCGGTCTCTGAATTTGAGTCTTCAAATAATTTGCAGCACTATCTGTTAATCTGTTCTTCACTTGAAGTAAGAATATAACATGTTCTAGTTCCTCAAAATACTTCAGTGGTATAGCATTCTGCCTAATATGGTATACCCTTCCATCTGTCATAAAATATAACAAGATGTGTTCTTTCAAGAAGGTATGGTAAACCATCTGTACAGATTCAAGTTGATTCAATCTTTCAGGAGTTGCTCCAACACCTGGTTCACTTAAAGAAGTTGGATCATTGGTTGTGTTATGTATTCTTCTTTCATCAGCACTACCCAATCCAGATTTATCTCTTGCTTCTTTTCCTGTAACCACTCTTGCTTCAAAACCACTTGTTGTAGTCTTCAAAGGTTGAGTCTGTTTAGCTTTGGTGAATCCTGGTAGGAGTAACTTTGAGGGTTTAACATGAGCAATGTTAGAGGTTTCCTTTAACTTATCTTCTGATATCAAGCCAACTTGAGCTATGTCAGAGGTTGCTTGCTTCAGTGTCATATCAGGACTTGCTATATCTTGACTCTGAACAACTTGAGCCATGTCAGAGGTTGTTTGAGAAATCTTCTTTGAAATCAGAGTAAGATTAGCATCTTCATCAGATATTTCTTCATCCATAGCAGGCACATAAACCTTTATAGGTTCACCAACTTTTTCTTTGCCCTTGGACCTTGGATCTATCTCCATTTGTGATTTGGCCTTGGTTGCCTCATGATTTGTCCTTTCTTTTATCACAATGCCTTTAGCCTTAGGAAGTTTCTTTTCAACAACAGAAGCTTTAGATTTGGAGTTGACTTTTTCTAACTTAAGTCTAGCTTCTTCTTTCTTTAGACTCTCAAAGTCCATTCCTGGATTTTCTTTCAGAAATAACTGTCTTGAAATTTCCTCATCAAGTTCCAGATGTTCATCAGAACTTATCCTTTTACCAGTATCAGAACTTATTCTTCTCCCAGTATCAGAACTTGTTCTTTGACTTGTAGTTCCAGCTTTACTTGATGAAAAACCTTTACTTTGACCATGACCTCCACCCATTCCAGAGTTTCCCTGGTCATCTTTTCCATCATCCTTTCCCTTCAGTGTCTGAACAGTTTTGCATTTGGACTTAATTACTTTCTCCCCCTTTTTGGCATCAGTAGGTAAAAGAAGAGAGAAAAAAAATTCCACTGAGGATTGGATTTCATTGAGTTGAGATTGCTGAGAAGCTTGATTCTTCAAAATTTCATCAATCTGAGCCTGTTGCTTCTCCTGGGTTTTCTCAATGTACTCAATTTTTTCAAAAGTTGGTTTGAAAAACTTTTTCTTATCCAGCTTGGCAACCATATCTTGCTGATTAATAGATTCTTGAATTTTGTCCACCTTGGCCTGAGTTACAGATTGTTGACCTTCAAGGTGCCTTGTATTTAGTGCAATAACTCTGAGTTGTGTCTTGAAATCATCATTGACTAACATCTCATCAGCTTTGGTCAAGTGATCAGCAAGTATGGTTGAAGAAGGAACAAAATCAACTTTGTTCCATTCCTTAGTCCACTCATATCCTCTAGGAATTTCACTCCAAGGTACTGGTGCATCTCCTCTAACAAACTTTTTAACAAGATCAGCTTTTGAAGGAGCTTGTGGAGGTACATGTCCAGATGGACCAGCTGCATCAGCATCTACATTGACAGCAGCTTCACCAGTAAGTTCATCATTAGCAGCATCAGAACTTAATAGAATCAGCATCATCAGCATCCTCTGATAAAAGAATAGTATGAGAGGCTATTGAGGCTTCAACATCATCCGCTAAGTGCTGATCTCCAACTAAGTTCTGATCAACATCCATATTCTGATGCTCACCTAAAATCTGATCTTCAGTATCTAGATGCATAGAAGGTGTTGTAGGCAATTCTGGATTAAAATCAGCATCAAGAATTGGTGTTGTTGGTGGAGTGATCTAAGTTGGTGGAGCTTCTAAGTACAAAACCTCAGGTACAATTAGATTATGAATGTCAATCTCAGCACTTGTACCTGGGTCATCAGTATGTACTTGTTCAATTACAGGAGACACAGGAGGTGTAGGCACTTGCTCTGAAATATTCCCTTGTTCTTGAATAGGAGATTTTTGAGCTGATTCAGCAGTAGGAAGTAATTCAATTACTATAGGTTCTGTTGGGATCATAGATTCCTGAGCCCCTTCCTTAGCTGCTTCTTCCAGAGTTCCTTCAGAGTATGATGATATACTGACAGCCCTCCCGACTCTTTGCTTTTTAAGTCTCTTTGCAGAACTAGAGACTTTGGGGGCTTCATCATCAGAATTTAGCTTTCTAAGCCTTTTTAGGGGCCTAGAACTCCCAATTTCAGTATCCTTCTGAGAAGAGACCTTCTCAGCTTCTATAACAACAGGTTCTGATATTGGAACCTGTTCCTCACTGTCTAACTCATCTCTCAGAACAATCCTCCTTCTCTTCTGTTGTGTCTGAGGTACAGTCTTTGTCCTCTTAGGTTTTGAAGATGAAGGCCTCACATGATGTGCTGATGGTGAAGGTTGAGACGTCTGTGATGGTTTGAAATATGTCCTAATGGAGGGTTGAGTAGGTTGAGGTGTAGTTGTGGTATGTTCTGATGGCTGTTGTGGTGGCTGGGATGTGCTGGTGGGTTAAACATCAGAGTAAACAGATGTGTATGTTTGAGGATCAGCATTTACCAGGATCTGTTTTACAGACTGAGGTATCTGTAAGGGTCTAACCACTTGTTTCTTATTTTCAGCATTTCATCAGCATAATAAAAATTATATATAAGCTGACATAATCTAGCAAAGTATACTACATTCCTATCCTCTGTCATCCTGTCCCCTATGAAACCTAGCACAACACTTGCAAAATCAAAGTGAGTTTGATGAATAAGAGCATACCCGATTTACTGACTCATGATGGGAATATCATCAAAGTTGGAGCACTTATTGGCGAATGCCTTAGTGATACAATCGAAGAAAAAGCTCCATTCCTTCCTGATTTTTGCTCTTTTCAATTGTCCAAGCTTGCCAAAACCTTTTCTCCTAGCCCAAACTGGCCATGAGCTGCTGTAGAGCAGGGTCCTCTACTCTTGAGAATGTACAGCCTTCTGGTAAGTGAAGAGCTTTACGAACTGCTCCAGGAGTAACCACATGCTCAACATCATTTACTTCAAATACTATGCTTGGAGTACCAGTAGCACCACCATCATCAAAATGCCCAGTCCGCCAAAACGCCAGTACTTGTTGGCTTGAAATAGTTTGAGGTTGGGTCAAAGCATACCCAATCTCACTTTTTGCTAAGAAATCTTGCACAAAGTGCAAATCTGATGGAGCTTCAGCCTTGTTTAAGATTGCAGCATAGTTATTTGGTACAAACTTGGCTCCATCAACAATTAAATCCTTGGGCGCCATCAAATATAAGTGAGAAACTTGTTTGCCTGAAAGGTATTTGTTGAAATGTCTGTATAGTGAACCGTCAAAAAATGTGAGAGAATAAGAAAAGAAAGAGTGAAATAGAATTAAAAATATTAATAAAAGATTTAAAAAATCTTTTATCTCTTTTACTTAGACAACCCACGTTACAGCAGTTAATGAGTAGTGGAACAGACCTTTACACCTGTCAAACATGCAGCAGTTAAGGCAAAAGTTAATTGGCACGGTAAATAAGCAATTATGAATTTGCACGTTCAGTTTTTAAAAAAAAAACTGTTCCCACTAAACAAATAATTATTACTACTTTATCTCACATAAACCAATATTCTGGAAAAAATGTGACCGTTGAGGTAATGACCAAAAATAAATCAAGTAAATAAATACTGCCACATCAGCATCAGAACTTGATTATTATCAGAATTTAAAAGTCATCAGAATATGGCTTCTTAACTCGAAAAGTGAATGTTTATTCCTGTAATTCTTCACACAAATACTGATATGGGTACATCAGAACTTAATCAACAAAACTTCCATCAGAACTTGTCCTCAGAATTTATGCAACTAACACTTAAACAGTTCATCCAAAATAACATTTATCACCACAGTAATTTTCATCATTATGGAGTGTATGTGTGTGCATTAAGCTAAATATCAGACAAAGAGTAAAGTCTGATTTACTTCAGTATATCTAAAAAATAAGGCTTAACTAAGAACTTTGCTTAAAATCTGTCATTATTCTGAAGTCTACTATAGAATGAGTTCATGCATGAGTCCACCTCAACTGTTTTGTACTCATATTATGCATCTTTTGAAATTCATTTTTACAGTGGCTTCTCAGTGCAAGGGAGTCACAACTACTTATCAGAATTTATGCTATTATCAGAGCATTTCTCCAGTAATCAGAGAATGTGAAAAGTCACCAAGAAAACTTTATTTTGCTTTTCTAATGCATGTTACTTAATACCGGCAATGCACTTGGGTTTTCCCTTCCACATTTTTACTCTAGATATCAAAGGAGTACCTGATTTTTATTATTATTATTTTTTTCTTTTGATAAGGGAGGCTTATCAGCACTTAGTACATCCACCAGATTTACTAACATCAGAACTTAACAGATAAGAAGCATTATTCTAGTTTTTGACTTAGTAATTAGATATACAAAGTAAACTTAACTAAGCTAAATATCAAAATTTGCTTGTGTTAAAAGTTTTCCACATAAACAATTACTTCAAACATGGGATCTTTAGTATATTAAAGACTACTAATTCAGCATTTAGCAAAATTATCCTCATTGGATTGAATAGTTACAGAAACATTCATATCACTATCAGAGTTTAGAAATTCACATCAGACAACAATCTTCACTTAAGCAATTTTTCAATTTAAGCACTGAATACACAAAGATAGTAATATCTGTAAATACTGATCATAAAGTCTGACGTATCAGAACATAAACTAAGCAGATTTAGAAAAAGAACCTGAAACCATTCCAAGTTCATTTACCAATCTTGTAAAGGTTGCTTCATATAGTGGTTTTGTGAAGATATATGCTAGTTGTTGATCTGTTGAAATAAAATGCAATTCCACTGTACCTTCATCCACATGTTCCCTGATGAAGTGGTACCTAATGCTGATGTGCTTTGGCATTATGTGTTGAAATAGATTACCTGTCATAGCAATAGCACTTTGATTATAACAGTAAATAGGGATTTTAGAATATGTTAACCCATAATCCAGTAACTGATTCTTCATCCAAAGAATCTGTGCACAACAGCTTCCTGCAGCAATGTACTCTGCTTCTGCAGTTGATGTGGAAATTGACTTCTGTTTCTTGCTAAACCAAGAAACTAATTTGCCTCCAAAAAATTGGCAGCTTCCACTTGTGCTTTTCCTGTCAATTTTGCATCCTACAAAATCTGCATCTGAGTAACCAATTAGCTTAAAGTCTGATTCTCTAGGATACCACAATCCCAGATCAGCTGTACCCTTAAGGTATTTGAAAATTCTTTTCACAGCTGTTAAGTGAGGTTCTCTTGGATCTGCTTGAAATCTTGCGCAAAGACAGGTAGCATACATGATATCAGGCCTACTTGCAGTTAGATAGAGTAGTGAGCCAATTATACCTTTGTAATCAGTAATATCTACTGATGTACCAGTATCTTTATCCAATTTTGTTGCAATGACCATAGGAGTGGATGTACTTGAACAATCTTGCATTCCAAATTTCTTCAACAAATTTCTGGTGTACTTAGATTGACAAATAAAAGTTCCTTCTTCATTCTGCTTGACTTGAAGGCCCAGAAAATAGCTAAGTTCTCCCATCATACTCATTTGATATCTTGACTGCATTAGCTTGGCAAACTTTTTACAAAGTCTGTTATTTGTAGAACCAAAAATGATATCATCAACATATATCTGCACAAAAAGTAAGTCCTTTCCATGGTTGAGATAAAACAATGTTTTGTCAATAGTCCCTCTCTTAAATTCACTTTCTAGAAGAAACTGAGCTAATGTCTCATACCATGCTCTTGGAGCTTGCTTAAGGCCATAAAGTGCTTTGTCAAGTCTGTAGACATGATTAGGAAATTTTGAATCTACAAAACCTGGAGGTTGTTCAACATATACGTCTTCTTCCAATTCTCCATTAAGAAAAGCACTTTTTACATCCATTTGAAAGACTGTAAACTTTTTGTGAGCAACATAAGCCAAAAATATCCTTATGGCTTCCAATCTAGCAACTGGTGCAAATGTTTCATCATAATCAATTCCCCCCCGTTGAGAATATTCTTTTGCAACCAGCCTTGCTTTATTCCTTGTAATTATGTCATCACTATCATTTTTGTTTTTGAACACCCACTTTGTACCAACAACAGATCCGTTCTTTGGTCTTTGTACTAGGGTCCAGACTTTATTTCTTTCAAATTCATTTAACTCTTCCTGCATTGCTTGCACCCAATCATCATCTTGAAGAGCTTCTTCCACTTTCTTTTGTTCAGTCTGAGAAATAAAAGAGTGATAGAGACATTCATTTGATGTAGCTGTTCTAGTTTTGACACCTGCATCAGGATTTTCAATAATTAAGTCATGTGTATGTGATTTAGTCCATTTCCTTGCAGATGGAAGGTTTTCTATAGAACTGGATGCTCCCCCATGATCCATGTTGTCTTCATCAACCTTTTCTGATGCTCCCCCTGAAATTATGCTCTCTGAGTTGGATCCTTCAAAATTGGAGTTCCCAGAATTATCAGAACTTGGCCCATCAGAACTTGATGAATCAGAACTTGAAGAGCCAGTTTTGGGTTCTGATGTTTCTTGAGATGTGGTTGTATCTTCAGTATGATCCCCCTGCACATGTGCATCTTCCTTTGGCGTAGTCACCACATTTTCAATAACATCATAGTTTAATCAATCAGAGTTTGCAGTATCAGGATTTAGACTGTCAGGATTTATAGTATCAGAGTTTAAAACTTCATTCTCAAATCTCAGCTGATCATGATCATTGAAATCTTCAAGTCCTGTAATCTTCTTATCATCAAAAGAGACATTGATAGATTCCATGACAACCCTTGTTCTTAAATTGTAGACTCTGAAGGCTTTTGTGGAAAGTGGATATCCAACAAAAATTCATTCATCAGCTTTTAGATCAAATTTGGATAGTTGTTCAGGATGAGTCTTAAGAACAAAACACTTTCATCCAAATACATGAAAATACTTCAGATTTGGCTTCTTTTTCTTCACCATCTCATATGGTGTCTTTCAATGCTTATTAATGAGTGTTGCATTTTGAGTAAAACAAGCAGTCTGCACAGCTTCAGCCCAAAAATAGGTTGGTAACTTTGCCTCATCAAGCATAGTTCATGCAGCTTCAATGAGAGTTCTATTCTTTCTTTCAACCACTCCATTTTGCTGTGGAGTTCCAGGAGCAGAGAATTCCTGCTTGATTCATTGGTCTTTGCAGAACTCTTCCATAATCAAATTCTTGAACTCAGTGGCATTATCACTTTTTATGATTTTTATAGAGTCTTTAACCACTTTATCCAGTTGTTTGACATGATCAATCAAGATAGATACAGTTTCACTTTTTGTGTGCAAGAAATACACCCATATGTATCTGGTGAATTCATCCACTATGACCATAGCATATTTCTTCTTTGCAATAGACATGACATTCACTGGACCAAATAGATCAACATGTAGTAGGTGATAAGACTCAAGAATTGAAGATTCAGTCTTGCGCTTGAATGGAGATTTTCTTTGTTTTGCCTTTTGACAGGATTCACAAAGGCCATTAGGAGCAAATACTGATTTTGGCAAAACCTCTCACAAGATCTTTCTTGACTAGTTCGTTTATATTGTTGAAATTTAAATGATAGAGTTTCTTGTGCCAATTCCAGCTTTCTTCAATTAATACTCTACTTAACAGACAGATTGCAGAACCATCAGTACTTGTTGAAAGCTTGGTTTCGTAAATGTTATCATGCCTGTATCCTTTCAGAACAACTTTACCTGTAGATTTGCTTAAAACTTCACAGTGTTCTTCAAAGAAATCCACATGATAACCTCTGTCACATATTTGACTAACACTCAGCAAATTTTGTTTAAGTCCTGAGACTAGAGCTACTTTTGCAATGATGACATTCCCCAGATTTATATTGCCATATCCCAAGGTTTTTCCCATGTTGTCATCTCCATAAAAAACACTTGGTCCAACTTTCTCCACAAAGTCTGATAGCAGGGCATTATTTCCAGTCATATGTCCTGAACATCCACTGTCCAGAACTAGGATGTTTTTCTTGTTGCCCTGCTTTCACAAAAACAACTAATGATTAGTTTTAAGGACCCAGACTTGCTTGGATCCTTTGGCCTTATTAAGTTTGTTAACATTTGCAGCGGATTTAGTATCAGAGTTTATGTTACCATTTTTCTTATCAGCATTTACACTATCAGACTTTGCATCAGAACTTACACTAGAAGGAATAATGCTAACTTTCTTTAAAGAAGGTTTTATTTGATAATAATCATAGTACAAACTATGATATTCCTTACAAGTATAAATGGAATGCCATAAACTACCACAATGAAAACAAGGATTTTGTGGCCTATATCTAACAGACTAGCTCTTAACTCCTGACTTTGAAGGTAAGGAGTTTATGTTCTTATTTTTCCTGCAAAAAGAAGCCAGGTGGTTAGAATTTCCACAGTTATGACATTTCTTTCTAGGAGCATTAGGAACAGGCTTATAATCATTACTTTTATTCACACCTTCCTTTCCATTCCTATTTTCCTAGGGAGTTTTACCTTGTTTACATTCTTAACATCTTTCAGCTTATGCTTAAGCTGCTTCTTTGTCATTAAGCCTATGTTAACTTCAGTTGGCTTATCCTGTTTTGGTTTGTCAGAAGTTAATTTCTCTTTAACTTCTGATTTATCAATATCAGACTTTACAGCTACAAACTTAACAGGATTTACCTTTGGCTTTTGTTTAACAACTATAGGCTCAATTTCTACAGTTCCCTTATCATTCTTATCATCTCCATAACCTAAGCCTTCTTTCCAGTTTCCACTACTTAACAAATTCTGAGTTGTTCTGCCAGAGTTAGTCCAAGTCCTGATAATCTCTCTTTCCTTTTCTAACTCAGTTTTTAGAGATTCATTTATTTTAAGTACTTCATCCCTAACATAAAAGGCATCATCTCTATCTTTCTGAGTTTGATGGAACATGACTAACTCTTTTTCTAAATAATCATTCCTCTTTTTATAAGCAAGATTTTCAGAAGTTAATCTTTCACATGTTAAAGTTTGATCTCTATAACTAATGAACATGGTTTTAAGATATCTTCTCAACTCAGTAATATCATCAGTATGAAAGGCGTAAGTAGTTTGAGTTACCTTTAACTCAGCATTATCAGAATTGCTATCAGCATTTGCCATCAAAGCATAGTTCTCCTCACTTTCAGAATCTGAAGTGTCTGTCCAGCTTTTCTTCTTTGTGACAAGAGCCTTGCCTTTGTCATTCTTCACTTTCTTGCAATCAGGAGATATGTGGTCTTTCTCACCACAGTTGTAGCACTTGACATTTGAGTAATCTCCTTTGTCAGACTTTCCTCCTCTGCCTTCATATTTTCTGAAATCTTTCTTATCAGAACTTGCACCTTTCCTGGAAAATTTCTTTCCCTTTCTGAATTTCCTGTATGCAATCCTTGTAATTCCTTTCACCATAAGAGCACACAGCTTCATCATCTCTTCATCAGCATCCATCTTAGGTAAGCTTTCAGTTTCTGAGTCATCATCACTATCAGAACTTGATGACTGAGTATCAGACTTTGTGATTAGAGCTTTTCCCTTGCCTTTTCTTGAGGCATCTGCTTTGGGGGATTCCTCCTCAGCCTTTAGAGCAACTGTCCTTGACTTTCTTCCATTCCTCTTGCTTCTTTGTTCCATCTCAAGTTCATGAGTCTTGAGCATCCCAAAAATTTCATCAAGAGTTGTTTCTTCAAGATTATAGTTGTTTCTTATAGTGGTGGCCTTCAAATCCCAACTTTCAGGAAGAGCTAACAGGAATTTAAGATTTGAATCTTCAAGATCGTATTCTTTGTCAACTAGTGACAAATCATTCAAGAGTTTGACAAATCTGTCATATAAACCAGTCAATGACTCATCAGGTTTTGAGTCAAAGTGCTCATACTCTTGAGTGAGTATAGTCTTCCTATTCTTCTTAATTGAATCAGTTCCCTGGAATCTTGTCTCCAAGGCATCCCATCTGCAGTCTTGCAGTTAATTACCCTATCTGACATGACATTATCAATGGCACTATGCAGCAAGTGTTGTACCTTAGCATCCTTAGCAATCGATGAGATATCGGCAGTGTAATCACTCTTCTCCTTTGGAACGGACTTTGCTGGTTCACCTGCAACTACAACAGAGAGTTTGGTTGGCTTGTGTGGTCCTTCATTGATTCTGCCAATGTATTCTGGATCTGTAGCTTCCAGAAACATAGACATCCTCACCTTCCATATGGGATATTCAGATGGTTTCAGTATGGGAACTCTAATAGTCTCATATCGATTATGGATTTGAGTCTTTGGAGGTTCTTCAGTTTTGGTGGGCTTGGTTGGAGTTTGTTCTTCTTCAGACATGATTGTTTTTGGATCTTAAACTGTTTGTGTGTTAACAGATTGCTCTGATACCACTTGTCAGGTCTCACACACTGTAGAAGGGGGTTGAATACAGTGTTTATCATAATCAAATCGAATATAAAAACACAGAAAACAGATTTTATTTAACACAATAAATTTTGTTACAATATGGAACTGTCCTCTCTCAGTGATGAACAACTTATCACGAGAGCTGCTAGGGTTACAATAAATAATAACTTCGATTATGATAACACATCTAGTGTAAACCCTATGTCTGTGTTTATATACTACAAAATTACAAGATAAATTCTAATTGATATGGAATATAATTCTGCTTCCTAAAATATATCAACTAGTTATCTTTTCTCCCAAGTATTCTATTCTTCATAGAATTCCTTCTTCATGCATATTTCTTCTTGCGTTTATCTTGATCTTCTTTCCTTTCAATCAGCCGCCTTCCTTATCTGAAAGTCTCCTTAAGTCCTGATATTATCTCCTGATAAATATCTCATGATAACTTAAGTTCTGACAACTTAAGTTCTGACTTCAGTATAAGTGCTGATTTCCAGTTAAGTACTGATTTGTCCTGTTAAGTAAGATCTGAAAAACTAAACACAGATCATATTAGTCATGACATTATCAAATATATCTAACATACAACATATGAGTTCAAATTTGAGTTAGTGCAGCCATCCAAAACAGATTCTTCAACACTTGGCCTGGATGTAGTTTCTTCCAATTTGCCCAAATGTGCCTTGCACAACACCTATGTTCAGCCCTTGGTAGGATTTTATCAATAGCATGCTTTAGCCCCTGCATACAATTAGCATAATCACAATTACATGGTAACTAATAATAAATTAATTGAACAATTAGCATATTTAAAAAAATGGTACCTTTTATTTATCAGTCATTAGAGTGTATCCATAGCCAGTGTCAAGCTCCAAGTCTTGTTTTAGTAGAGATATAAACCACTCCCATGTTTCAGTGGATTCAACATCCACAATAGCCCAAGCAATGGGATACATCCCATTGTTTCCATCCCTTCCAACTGCAACTAATATTTCACCCTTGACATAACTCTTTAGAAAACATCCATCTAGCCCTATGATCTTTCTACATCCCACCTTAAATCCAGTTTTCAAAGCATCAAAACAAATGTATATCCTCTTAAAAGTAAAAACTTGTTTATTATCATTCCTCTCCACACCAATCTTGACAGTGCTATCAGGATTTGACCTCATTATCTCAGCACTATAATCATACAACCTCATTTACTGTTTTTGAAATTCTCCTTCAATCTTAGATAGAGCCCTTCTTTTTGCAAGCCAACACTGATTCTTTGAAATAACCAAATTATGCATCTCAAATACATGGGCAGTGAATTCTCTAAGTTTCCATTTAGGGTTGGATCTCACCTTGTTACCAAATTTTCTAACCAACCAATCTGATCTAACAAACTTATGTTTATGCACAAGTATGCAACTATACTCCCTATTGTATGATTTAACTTGTAAGGCACCAGTTGGATCTATTTTACTAGCAAAGAGATACCATGGGCAGTTTTCTCTACATTTAGCTTGAACCCTTTGCAAGTCATTTTTTTAAACCAAATCTCTCTCTTCTGTTCAACGACATAGTCTATAATAGCATTTTTTAAAATCTCCCTAGCAGTGAACACCAAACCAACTTCAAAGTTAATGTTTTTCATTGGGGTTCTAGGGTTATATGTTCAGAACTCTTTTTTAGAGCTGGCCTTTTTCTTTTTTTTGCTTACTGATTCAACTTCATTATCAGATGAATCACTTGATCCATCCTCTAATATCTTGTATGAATCTGACTCATACTCACTCTCCCATCCTCGGTTCTCTGCATCAATCTCCTCACTGTCCTTATTCTTTTGCGTCTTATCAATTTTTTTAGTTATCAAACTACTAAGGGGTATATGCAGTTTATCATCATCATTAGCTGGATTACTCTTAAACCTATACACTTTCTTCTTCTTTTTCAACCTCTTCAAACTCTTCATCACAATCACTCAAATTCTGCATATACTCATCAATATCACTACCCTCACTGTCTTCTCCACTGTCACTACTCTCCTCACTCTCACTACCCTCCCCACTATCACTATCCTTTCCACTCCCAACATTCTCTGCATTATATTCAGAGTCATCTTCACCAGACCAATCACATATTTCATCAATTTCACAAGAATGATCAACATACAAATCTATTCTATGAGTTTTCAAAGAATGATAACACATTAAGTCTACACTATCATCATTCCATAGAATCTTACAATTATAATCATCAAAAGGAGTACCAAATTTGTACCAATAAATCTTGAACTCCTTATAATCAAGCTCAGTTCGAATGTAATTCTGAAACATTGGAAGAGACACAGTGCTTTGATTATTAAGAATATTGACCTTACCTCCCTCATAGCTTTTCCCACCATCATTACTTCCCGATGAATATACAAACTTCCCCATGTGATGAATATACAAAGTGATGTCGGACTCCATCTGAAAAGTAGCACAAACCGTAATTAGTATCGATTTATTAGTAACGAAATTGAAAGAATTACAACCGTATTTTCCTTAATCTCAGATATGAACCTTCAATTAAGAACCTAACCCTCAGTTATGAACCCTAAAACCCGTTCATTTATCCCCTTATCTTTATATACATATTAAGAACCAGTTTGTTTACATATATGATAGTCATGTGAGAGGCAAGTGCGTTTTTTACATTTTTCTTTTTTTTTGTTAATTTATCTTTCCACATAATAGTCCACATATTCAACCCGCATGCCACGTCAGCAAAAACCTAACGTCCGTTACTGGTTGACTGACGGAAGGACTGCGGTGAGAAAAATTTAAAAGTTTAGGGACGTTAATGTTGGAATCTTTAATTCAGGGACCTACTTTAGAAAACACCAATAATTCAGGGACGTATAAATTTATTTTCGCTCTAAAATAAAAAGTCATTAACTTTTTTGTTCTATTCTCTTGCGTTATTCTCGTCCACCCCTTAATTTTGCTCTCAGCGTTTCTATTTCCTCATCCTTACAAACTAATCCGAGCTTAGTTCCGTTGTCCGCGCCTCCACTTTGTATGTACAGTCCATACATAAATTTTAGCAAATCGTTTCCGGCTAATATAGGCTAAAGAAATTATTTTATTTAACTCATATCTACATAAGGTTTCATTCGCTTAAGAAATAAAAATATGAATATTATTGAAAAGTATAGATTATAACATTATGTTTTGATGTAGATTATCAAGCAAGTAAAATATACATTCTTGTCATATTTGATACGTGTCATTGAAGTCATACTTGTGAAATGAGCTTTGCTTTTATAAAATTTTCATTTTCAATAATTTCACACACCCATAAGCAAGTATGTTATTAATTTATAGTATATGTTATACAAAATATTGGAGGAAACTAATGACTAGCTGTAAAAAACGATTTCGCACCTAGCATCATTCTTGATATTATTGAGTTTTTATGAAATCCTTATTTTAGTTATAGTTATTCCTATCCAAAATCAAAATCTAAACCAATTTTATATGTATGGTGATTTCATCTATATACTTATTCTCAAATAAAATAAAGTTAATGATCTCCAAATAATATTTTGTTTTACACGTATTTACTTTTTTTAACAACAAATTCTGGATTAATTTGATACTATCATATTTACTGAAACTCAAAGATTATAATATTTTCAGCATATGTTCATTTCTTTTCTGCCAAATCCAAATCCAACGCCTTGTATTTTCTCCCCAAAATTACAAAAACATTCTATTTACAAACTGGAACGATTTAGAATC
The DNA here is from genome assembly GCF_009905375.1 of Apium graveolens. Taxonomy (NCBI): domain Eukaryota; kingdom Viridiplantae; phylum Streptophyta; class Magnoliopsida; order Apiales; family Apiaceae; genus Apium; species Apium graveolens. Next base: position 101,315 of record NW_027420396.1, read on the forward strand.
ATTGATCAAAAGTTGAAGGGGCTATATATTAAACACTTAAACTGAAACATGAACTTTATATATAAGCTTCAATCAAAGGCTTTGTAGAGCTCTCACAACCTCACACATTGGTGGCCTCTTCTCTGGTGCCACAGATGTGCACCTGGCAGCAATATCTAGAGCTCGTAATATTGCTTGTTGGGCCGAGGAGTTTGAGATCTTCGGATCAACGACTTGAATTGCCCCATTAGTTATGTTGATTTTTCTTCTCACGTACTTGACAATGTCCAGGAACTCTCCTTCCCCTGATTCTATTTTCTCATCAGCTGCCCTGCCTGTCACTAGCTCTAACAGCATTACCCCGAAGCTGTATGTGTCCATTTGTTCTGTAGCTTTTTTGCTGTATCCACTTTCTGCATTCAAAATTAACCGTTAAAACTTGTAAATTGTAATGCCATACTCGATAAGAAAACATGAGTCCTCATTTGAGCGTACTACATTTTTGCTATCACACAATACAGAAAGTACTGAATTTACAATACTAGAACTAAAATTTGCTAAGAAGTATATACCCGGTGCAATGTAACAGGACCCTGAAGATGCTGATAGCACTGATGACTGAAATGCAGCTTCTCCTACAATCCTATCAAGAGCAAAATCGGTGATCTTTGGTTCAAAATTTTCATCTAGAAGGACATTTGTAGACTTGACATTTCTGTGAAGCAAGCGGGGAACGTAATCCTGGTGCAGGTAGGCCAATCCTTGAGCAACCCCTGTTGCAATTCTTAATCGAACATCCCATGACAACTGAAAATCAGGCGAGGCGATCATATTCCCAAGACTCCCTTTTGGTAAATGTTCATAGATTAGGATGAGTGCATCACTGGAATAACAAAAACCAAGAATTTTAGCAATGTTTTTGTTCCTGATTTTTGCCAGTGTCTTGATCTCAGCCTTCAAAGTTTTCAGAGATTGGCTTTCAAAATTAAGTATCTTTTTCACAGCAACATGTTCTCCACTAGGCAAGTTTATGATGTAAACCTTACCAAAAGCCCCACCACTCCCTCTAGCAGCTTTGTCATCCATTGCTACTAACAGATCCTGCTCAGTGACTCTGAGTGAGTAGAAGAAAACTGATCGCCAAGCCCCCATTTGAGAATTTTGCTTTGAAGATCGAAACATAACATAAACACCAGCAATAAGAATCACAATAGCAAGTGACAATGCCAAAGAGATTATAACAGAAACCATTTTTGATACGCCAGCAACTTCATGTTTAGACTTGTTACCTCCACATGAATTAGGTAACCCCTGGCCACATAGTCCTGGATTGCCTTGCAAAAATGAAGCCGGAAGGCCAGTTATAAGAGACTGAGGAACCTCACCAGATAACCCATTGAAGGAAACATTGAAGAGGGCAAGTTTCAAATTTTGGAGTTCTTTTGGGATAGAACCAGTGAGATTGTTATGAGAAAGATCAAGATAAGTAAGGACTGGGAATGCAGCAAGTGAATGTGGAATTTCACCTACTAAATTGTTGTCTGCCAACGAAAACGAGACAAGTTTTCTACATTTTTTCAGTTCTGGAATTGGACCAGTAAGGTAGTTATGAGAAAGATTTATAATACTCATTACAGGTGAATCACAGAAATTATGAGGAATTTCACCATATAAACCATTAACAGAAGCAGAAAACTTATACAAGCTCTTAACCTGTCCAAGGCCCTGAGGTAGTTTACTGATGAAGGTGTTGTTATCTATCTGAACTTGCTCTAGTTGCTTCGCCATCGATATCGACTCTGGAATTTTCCCAGAAAACCTATTGTTCTCAGCTCTGATAATTTTGATTTTCGGCAATGACCATAGCCCATCAGGAAAATGACCTGAGAACCCATTGTTCTGTATCTCAAATCTCTCAAGATTTAAGCAGCCACTAGTTGAACTATTGGGTACAGAACCATTGAAGAAATTAGTATGAAGACTGAGGGTCATAAGGCCTTTAGCATCACAAACACCATGTGGAAATGACCCGAAAAGCTTGTTCTCTGAAATATCAAAAGAAACCAACTTTTCCAAAGACACCAACCCAAGTGACTGTGGTAATACACCAGTAAGATTGTTTTGTGAAAGGTCTAGTGTGGACAGACTCTTTAAATCCTTAAAAGAATCTGGTATTGCACCATAAAAACCAGAACTTTGTAACAGAAGCTGCTCAAGTTTAATTAACTTACTAATACCAGTTGGAATCTCACTTGCCAAGAATGGATTTTCAGACAAATCAAGAACAGTAAGCTCAGTTAAATTACCAACACCAAAAGGAACATTACCTGAAAGCAAGTTCTTACCCAAGTTAAGAACTTCAAGCTTCTTCAACAAACCAATGTTCCCTGGAATCATTCCTTCAACATGATTTCTACTAAAATCAAGAATTCTCAGTGAATCAAACTGAGAAATCTGATTTGGAATTGTACCCCATATAAGATTGTTGCTAAGATTCAAAGTCTCTAAAGAACCACACTGAGAGAGATGAAGTGGAATAGGCTGATTAAAAAGATTGTCAGCAAGATTAAGATGATAAAGATTTGGAAGTTTACAGATAGTAGCAGAGATTTCACCAGAAAGGTTTAAACTTTGAAGATTTAAAGATGATACAGACAGACCATCTTTAGTAGCTATACAAGTAACTCCAGTCCAGTTACAGTGATGGTTTGTTGTAGTATTTGACCAAGATGCTAACAAGCTCAAAGGGTCATCAATGGAGTCCTTAAAACTGAGAAGAAAATCTGACTCAGTTGAAGCTGAGATATGAATGTACACTGAGAAAAAAAGAGAAAGCAGTAATGTCATTTGGCTTGTGATAGCCATTGAAGAGCAGTAAACTGAAGAGAGAGTTTGTATTGTTTGCTTGTGTTTCTTGAAGTAAAAATATGAGTTAGAAGAAAGTGTGAGTGTGACTATTAGAGCATTAGGTATGGCTTGATGATGCAATGGATGATAAACAACTGTTCATGTCTTCCATACCATACACAGTTTCAGTTGCCTACAACAGTTCTACAGAGCACTATCAATCAATGGTGCATTTTATCTAGTACAAATTTGCAGTCCAATTTAGTAATCATGCTGCATTGTGAAAAAGGCCATGTCACTAGGCACAAATCTTATTTCACACACATCTAGTATACTATTATAATAATAGTAACACTATCTCGAACTCGTTTAATTAACCGAATCAAACTTTGAATCGTAGAATTGAACATAAAATAATTGTCTATAAAATATCCGAACTGGATAATTTTATTAGGTTGGACTGTACCTCTTCTTAAAGTTCCATTGTACCTAAATAACATTGGCATGTAAATTTGCTAACCATGAACTCATATCATTGTTGAGCAGTTTTTATCAGAAATTTGTAACAAATTAAGTTGTCAAAAACTGAGTACCCGTGACTGGGGATGCAGGTGAAGACAGGAGTAGAACAGAAGTAAGAGACAAATGCAGACAAAATATATAACACAAAAATAATTTATATACAAGAAATAGAGTGTAAACATGCATGTGCAAATGTGGGTTCCCTTATCGAAAACAACCCTTTTGCACATTCTTGTAGCTCTCTAGGATTCCCAATGCCTGTTGACCCCTTTCTTCCATTTTTATGAAAAAAGGCTTCTTCTTTTCTTGTTTACTCCTTTTTTTCTTTACTCAAATTCACTAGAAAAAAGTTTTTTCTATACACAATGTTGACATGCAGCATGCAGCCTATACCCGCCAAACGAGCGGGCCGTGCGTGCCGGTCCGAATTTTTGACGGGCCGGTTTTATTATAACTGAACTCGTGAACGGTCCGTGTAAATCAACGGTCCGTGCCGTGCTGAGACGACCAGAGGAAGCAATAACCCGTGAACAGCCCGCGATCCAGGCGAATAAAACGGTTCAACGATTAAGCGGTTCACACACGAATAAAGACGAATAAAACTTTTTATTTTTATTTTGTTTTGTTTTGTATACATGTACACAAATTGAACTCCAGGCGGTTAACTCGCGAATGACCGAATTATTACTTTTTCTTTTTTGCTTTTTTACCTTTTTACTACATAACTTTTTCTTTTTTGCTTTTTTACCTTTTTACTACATATGTTTACTTATTGAGTACTATATATGTTTACTTATTACTACATAGTTGCCATGGATTTTTTTTTAACCATCAGCCTTTACTTCACCTTCTAATATCGCAGCTTTGTTTAAGAACCTGCATTAAAACAAAAAAAATCATTTGCCATCTCAATTAATTTTTTCTTTTATACTAAATATCTTCTTATTTTAAAATGTAATTTAAAAACAACCGAACATGTAACCAAATTAAAATCACTACATAATGCTATGTTATCTGTAGTTATTAAGACATGCTAACTGTTTCATTAAACATAGTAGTATAGACATATATAATACTCCAGGCGGGCCGTGCTGAATAAACCGCCAACTCGCGGGCCGAGCCGAACAATTGCACAATTGTTTATCCGCAGGCGGTTAGGCGGGCCGGTTCCGGTCCGGTTCCGGGCTAGTTCCGGTTTTACAATTTCCGATTCGTGTTCGGCTCGTCTAGATATACGATTAGTGCCGAATACTGAACCGGCACTTGACGAGGCGAGTTAGACGAATTTTTGGCGAGCCAAATTCCGATCGTGCCGAGCCAAACCGTTCGTTTGGCCACCTCTAATTACAGATCACAACAGTATATATATGTTTTCTTTTGTCCAAGAATCAACCACCATCTCTTTTATGCAGAGTCTCAAGAAGCTATCCTCATAGTATAATAGTAATAAATATATTAAATATTTAATGTAATGATTAATTTTGTTTCATAATAGTGCTGTTAAACTTGATTGAAAAGTCACAAGTTTCTTAACTCTTTCTCCAATTCTCTGTAGTTTCACCTATCATCATTATGCCCAGCTGTTTCATATAAGTGGTACAAGTAAAATTATCACAAAATTCACAATCTTTGTTCCAGCCTTGCCTTATTTGTTAATCTGTCAGAACAATATTTTCTTTTTACATATTTCCATTTCTAATACAGATATTTTTTCAAATTATTGAAAACAAATCACTCACATTACACACAAAGGCCGATACAGAATTTTTTTACGGCAAGGCACTGCATAATCTCGCTAAATGAATAAAAATTTCCTATTCCTGTTTAAATCAGGTTGAGCTGAGGTTTATGAACTCTATAAAATTAAAAGCAAAAAGAAAGATGTGGCCATCATCATGTACATGGAACATATAGTAGAGGTGCTCTACTAGTAGGGAGTAAAGTTGTAAAGAATGTATATCTACCTGGATATGTAAAGGGCCTATATACATTCATCATGTAAGTTGACTTAATGATAAAGATTTTTAACTTTTAACTAACCCTGGAAAAAAAGATTGAAAAGTGAAAAGGAAAGGGAGTGACCTGCAGGCTTTTTTCTGAGTTGGTGTGTGGTTTGAGCAGGAGGAAAATCTAAGGAGGTGGATTTTCTATGATATCAGCTACATCACATCACATCTTTGTCCTTGTTTCTATCACACCCTTCCATAAATTCCTCATCTTTGCCAACCCCCTCTCCATTTTCATTTTGAAATTTTATTTTTCGAGGGACATTCATAAGAGCATGTCTAATAATGTGCTGTATCTTGTCATATATCTATTATATAGGATTAAAAGTAAAAATCTCAATCCAATAATATACTAAAATTTGTGCTTATATAGCATAATGCTATGATTTGTGCTAAATTTAGCATAAAATATAGCATTGTGCTATAATTGTCAACTCATCAAAAAGTAAAAAAAAAAGAGAAGAAATGGATAAAGTAAGAAATTAAAAGTGTGAGATATTTGGAAGGTAATTAAATTTGTAATAAAAAGTATAGTATATTTTGGTAGTTATCTAGATTTGAAACAATATTTAGAACAAACAATTGCAGACATTATGCTATTTTAATACCAAAATATTTTTTTTGATACTAAATTACAACAATAGGTACACTTATATTTAACACACGGTTGACTTTGCTTTAACACATTTGACCTCTTCTCACATGGGATTCTTATATTGATTAGCAAGCTACTACCGTATGATCATAACTTATAGGCTTAATAATGAAATTGTTTGTACTGTTATGCACTGAAATTGTATTAGGATTTTGTCCAAAAAGTCTAATTTGGGCTCTCCTTGCATATAACTCTCCTTGCATATAAATTTGTTTAAAAATGTGTTAGCCATCTTCAGGATTAATTAAAATGCATGTAAGCTGGTTTAATACCAGATTTTTTTAATTTTCTAGTGCAAAAATATATGAAAAGATCAAATTATCCTTACATTAATCATTTTCAAGGGGTGTTCATTGTTTTGGTAGGGGACAATTTTGTCTTTTTCCTTATTTCTTTGCTCCGTAAATAACAAAATCGCTTGTATTAGGAGTTTTTTTTTGTGAGGTGTATTGGGAGATTTTATTTGATAAGAAATTGGTGGAACTTACACTATGTTCCCGGGTTCTTAAGTAAAAGAAAAGAAAAGAAAGGGATATAAAATTGAAAAAAGAAAAGAAAAATTTTGATAAGTATTTTTCTTAATTGTGAAAGAAAGTAGAGATATATTAAAATATTCAATATAATTGTTACTATAATTATTTTTCTCTCTCAATCATTCCAATTTTAAAAAGAAAATTTTAGAGTGAAATCAAGTCATTTTTAACTTCCCTTTCTTAAAAAATCTTGGGAACACGGTGTAGAAAATAAATTAGTGTAACTCCTTAGTTTTGATGACCACAACACAGCAAGCCATCATGTTGTTATTTGAGGATGTTTGCAGGATATAACAGCTTAATGTCATTGGTGTTTAAGTATCATGACAGCAAGCTATCATTAGACAGTGATATATTTCAGCAAGCTATGATCAACAGTGTCAGAATAACAACAAGCCAAGATGCACAGTCCAGATTCAACAAGGAAGTCGAATTTCATGGAGATTTTATAGGATCTTCATATATATATCAGTTGTAAGGACTTCTCTAATATAATATACGTGCATGATATATATAGAGCTCTTTTATAAAATGTTTTAATCATTCAAATTGATTTTCTAAAGAATATGAGTTTGTTTCTCTTTCAAACTCTTTCTTCTATCTTCTGATTAAAACGTTTTATCCTCTACTAAATAGAAGAGATATTTTCTGAATGTTGGACTTCTGTGTTTCTCTTCAATCTAACGTACACATGAACGTTGGAAACCATCCCAACGATCTTAAACGGTAGAATTGGATTCTAGCCGTGATAAGTTGTTGAGAATGTTTCAAACGTTAATGTGTGGTTATATATGTGGTTTCTTGCAGTTTTGAGGACTGACGAATTTGCAAGCAAGAACACATACAACTCCTGATCTTTATTAATTTCAAAATACTCTCGAGCTCTAAATATATCCACGTGTTTTATCTTAGAGAGAGTTTATAGTTTGAGTTGTAATCTTTATCATTGATTTGTATTGTTCAAATTGTATTGATTAGTTGCTGGATAAGTTGGCTAAGGAAAATAAGGGTTTAGTGGTTCTTGCTAGAGGAGTTTGTACTACGGGGTAGTATAGTACTTAGAGAGCAGGTTCTTAAACAGGGTTTCAGCAAGCCATTATCAGCAGCTGGGATAAAGGGAGATATATTGTTATATCTTGTAGTTGTAACCTTCATTGATCAATAATATATTCTCTTACCAAGTTAGTAAGGGACCAGGACGTAGACCATAGGGGATTAGGGGTCGAACCTGACTAAAATTCTTGTGTGTTCTATTTACTTTCCTGCACATTATTTTCTGCATTGCATTTAGTCATCTCAGCTTACTATCATTGTCAGATTATAGTTCAGTTGGTAAAATTTCAGTAAGTTATTATCGAGTAAAATCTAAAAGTAATCCTAGTTAGCCATAATCACCTATTCACCCCCCCTCTAGGTGTTATTTCAGTTGGTATCAGAGCTTTGGTATACTAATCTTTCTGTAACAGGAATAGTATTCGATCGAAATGGCTGACAAATATCCCGAAGGAACCTCAGATTACCGAGCACCTCTCTTGCTTGGTACAGAAAACTATAACTGGTGAAAAGGTCGCATGGAAGTGTATCTATCCAGGGAGCCACTAGCTTTGAGAGTTGTTCAGAAGGGTCCTTTTGAGTTCAAGGACAAAGAAGGCAAAGTGAAAGACGTTGATGATCTCACAGAGGCTGAACTAATCAAATACAGCTTCAATGGAAAGGCTAGGAATTCTCTCATGAATGGGTTATGTCTTAGTGAATGTGATAAAGTCTCTTCATGCAAATCAGCTAAAGAGATATGAGATACTATGGAATTGTATCACGAAGGATCCAAGAGCTTAAGGAAGGTGAAATTGAGCAAACTAATGAATGAGTATGGAAATTTCAAGCTTCAAGATGGAGAAACTATTCGAGAAAGTCAAACAAGATTCCAGATAAACCTGAATGCCTTAAAGCAGCTTGGCAAACATATCCCACAAGAAGAAATCAACATGAAGATACTTAGTGCTGTGCCATTTATCTATGAACCAAAGGTAATAGCTCTAGAATCCTCTCCAACTATAGATACTATGGATCAATTGGCTGTTTTTGCAGAATTGGAACAATTTGAAAGCAAAATCAAGGAAAGCCAATCAAGTTCTATGCAAGCTCCAGTTGCTCAAATGAAGCAATTAGCTCTTCACACTAATGATAGCTTACTGGAATCTGAAGATGAGTCAGACGAAGAACTAGCTTTAATATCCAGGAAGATCAGAAAGATGATCGAGAAGAAGAACAAGCTGAAAAGAGATAAAGGCAGATTTTCCAACAACAAGAAGCCCAACAAGGATTCTAAAGATCAGACATGCTTTGAATGTGGAAAGCCAGGCCATTATAAGCGGGACTGCTACAAATTGAAGTCAAAACAACAAACTGTCTTCAAGGATAAAAAGAAAGCTAAAGCTCTAATGACTTGGAGTGATGATGACTCAGTTTCCAGTGATGATTCAAGTGGAGACATGGTCAATCTTGCCCTAGTTGGACTTGATAAAGATTCTGTTCGAGGAAATTCAGAAAGTGGATACCTAGAAAGTGATTCAGAAGAAGATCAGAGTGAGGTAAACTCTTGTAAATATAATTTATCTTCTGAAAATATTGTTTTGGAACCACTAACTATGACCACTAACTATGCAGGAATGTGAGAATGTATCTATGGGAGAATATTATTATCTTAAAGCTGAAAATATCAAGCTAAAAGAGAAGAATAATTATCTCAAGACTATGGTTCAAGATCTGATGAGCAAAGTGGATACTTGGATTGACAAGAAGGTACCTACACAAGCTGACAAAGAGGCTGAAATCAAGGATCTTCAAGCTAAAGTAAGTCATGTGGAAAACTTCAACAAAATTCTCCTCAAAAGAAACAAAACTCAATTAATGGATATCACAGAGTTAAAGAAGGAGATTGAAGTAAGGGATGAATGTTTGGAGCTGTTCAAACTCAGAGAATCAATAAATGCAACGCCTTCAAATCAAGCAGAAGAACCATCTCAGCAAGCTGAAATCATAAGTCAGCAAGCTGAAAAGATTGATCTGCTCACAAAGGAAGTTGAGGATCTGAAAAAGGGCATGGGATCGTTTGTTCAAGGAGAAGAAAGTCTCAAATCAATGATGAACAACACAAATATTCCATTGGTCAGAGAAGGAATTGGAATGAATGCGAACAAGAAGGACAAAGCTCTAAGATATGAAGGAAAACATGGCATACCCTATAATTATGCTATGCCTTGGAAGATATGCAACATATGTGAAAAGAAAGGGCATCTTGAAAAACATTGCAAAGTTCAGAATGGACAAAAATCATACCATGGAGGAAACAAACAGAAAACAGCTTACTATGGTCACAATGGCAGAACAAAGACTGCTTATTATCATCAGGCTGGCAGAGTTAAATCACCTAGATTTATCCAAAAATGGATAAAGAAATCTGCTTTACATGTTTTATATGTTTTATCTGCTAACCATGTCGGACCCAACAAACTTTGGGTACCAAAAGGTTGAGTTATTTTATTTGTTTTGTAGATGTGTCTTGCCGCTCGAGTCAAATCAACTCAATGGATTTTAGATAGCGGATGTACTAGACATATGAGTGGAGACAAAGCACAATTCTTGAGTCTTCAGATGAAAAGGGTGGAAGAGTGACTATTGGCGATAGCAAAACTCTTCAAATCCTTGGAAAAGGTAAAATAGGTAATAAACACATTTCAATTGATAAAGTTCAATATGTTAAAGGCTTTAAATATAATCTGCTTAGCATAAGTCAGTTATATGATGATGGTCATACTGTTAACTTTGGTATTGGTAAGTGTATTATTACTATTGGTACTAACAAAGTCCCCCTAGTTGCTAGAAGGGAAGGAAATATATATATTTTGGACTTTGAGTTGCAGAAAACAGCTTGCTGTCTTGCTGCAATAGACACTGATCCTTATGTTTGGCATAGAAGATTGGGTCATGCTCACATGGACTTGCTTAACAAGCTTTCAAAGAAGAAGCTAGTCAGAGGTTTACCCAAAATCAAGTATGTCAAGACTGAGGTGTGTTCGGCATGCCAATTAGGCAAGCAAATTATAAGTACTCACAAAGCAAAGAAAATGGTATCTACTTCTAAACCCTTAGAACTTTTACATTTAGACTTATTTGGTCCAGAAGCTTATAAAAGTATAGGAGGTAAGCAATATGGTTTTGTAATTGTTGATGATTATTCTCGTTTTACATGGGTATTGTTTCTTAGAACTAAAGATGCTGCTTTTAATGAGTTTGAGAAACTAATCAAATTACTTGAGAATAAGCTCAATACAAAGCTTGTAGGAATAAGGAGTGATCGAGGTGGTGAATTCCAAAAAGACTTTGTTACTTATTGTGAAAAAAGAGGAATATCACATGAATTCTCGGCTCCAAGGACTCCACAACAAAATGGTGTGGTGAAACGCAAGAATAGGTCACTACAAGAGACAGCAAGGACTTTGTTGCAAGAAAGCAAGTTACCTAGAAGTTTTTGGGCAGAAGCAGTCAACACAGCATGCTATGTTCTGAATAGAGTATTGATAAGATCTATTTTGGACAAGACTCCATATGAATTGCTCAAGAAAAAGAGGCCCAACATCAGTTACTTCAGAATCTTTGGCTCAAAGTGTTTTGTGCTCAAGACAATTGGTAATGATGGTAAATTCGATGCTAAATCTTATGAAGCTATTTTTCTTGGTTATTCTATGAATAGTAAAACCTATAGAGTTTATAATTTGTCTAAGCATGTTGTTGAGGAATCTATAGATGTTACTTTTCAAGAACCTAACAATGATCTTCCAAGAGACGAGGAAGATGATGCAGGTGAAGCTGGACAACATCAAGCTGAAACAGAGAAGGCTACTCCAAAACAGCAAGCTGAAACAGAGACTGATTCTGGAAAACAGCAAGCTGAAATTGAAACTGCCTCAGGAAATCAGCAAGCAGAACCTTCTACTCCAGTTGATGATGCAATTGTAAAGATGGCAAAGATGACTCTTGATGGTCCTAGAGGAAATAGAGCAAAGGATAAAATGTCAATCTATGATGGTGAAGACTTAGCTCCTCCATCTAAGATAAGGAAGACCTCACATGGAGATATTGCAAATCATTCATTGCCAAAAGCTACACGGACAGTGAAGAATCACCCTCCAGAACAGGTTATTGGTGATATTTCTGATGGTCTCAAGACAAAAAAAGGCACTGCAAATTTTTGTGCTTATGCTGTATTTTTAGCTCAAGAGGAACCCAAGAATGTCAAAGAAGCACTTGAAGATGAAAATTGGATCACGGCTATGCAAGAAGAACTCAATCAATTCGAACGATGTGATGTTTGGGAACTGGTTAAACCACCAAAGGGTGCTTCAATCATTGGTACAAAATGGATTTTCAAGAATAAAGTGGATGAATTTGGTACTGTTATTCGAAATAAAGCAAGGCTCGTAGCACAAGGGTATAACCAACAAGAAGGCATTGACTTTGATCAAACTTATGCTCCAGTAGCTAGATTGGAATCAATTAGGATGCTTCTTGCTTATGCATGCTACAAGAAGATCAAGCTACATCAAATGGACGTCAAAAGTGCTTTTCTTAATGGATTTCTGGAAGAGGAAGTTTATGTCAAGCAACCCCCTGGTTTTGAATATGAACAACATCCGGACTATGTTTACAAGCTCAAGAAGGCATTATATGGCTTAGAGCAAGCACCAAGGGCTTGGTACAAGAGGCTTAGTAAGTTTTTGATCAAAAATGGCTTCATTCGAGGTAAAATTGATCCTACTTTATTTACTAAGAAAAATGGTAATGATATTTTGATTGTCCAGATATATGTAGATGATATAATCTTTGGATCCACTAATGATTCTATGTGTGAGTGGTTTTCTAAGTGTATGAGCAGTGAATTTTACATGAGCATGATGGGTGAGCTCAATTATTTCTTGGGGCTCCAAATCAAACATTCTAAAGATGGAATTTATGTGCATCAATCAAAATATGTCAAGAATTTGCTGACCAGATTTGGTTTTGACAATGTCAAGCCGAAATCTACTCCAATGAATCAAAACAGCAAGCTGACATCAGATGAAAAAGGTAAAGATGTTGATATCAAGAAGTATAGAGGTATGATTGGTAGTCTTTTATATCTTACTGCTTCTCGTCCAGATATTATGTATAGTGTATGTGTTTGTGCTCGTTTTCAAACTAAACCTAAGGAATCACACTTAAATGCAGTTAAAAGAATATTTTGATATTTAAGTGGGACTATTAATCTTGGGTTATTTTATCCTATTACAAACACATTTGATCTTGTGGGGTATAGTGCAGGTTGTCAAACTGATAGAAAGAGCACAAGTGGTGTTTGTACATACTTAGGACAAAGTCTCGTATCTTGGCAAAGTAAGAAACAAACTTCAGTTGCATTATCCACAACAGAAGGTGAGTATTTGGCAGCTGGTAGTTGTTGCTCTCAAATTTTGTGGATGATTCAGACTCTACGAGATTTTGGAATCAAGTGTGGCAAAGTTCCAATCTATTGTGACAACACTAGCACCATCAACATATCAAGGAATCCGGTTAATCACTCAAGAACAAGGCATATTGATGTTCGTCACCATTTCTTGAGAGATAATGCTGCCAAAGGTAAGATTGAATTAGTTTTTGTACCTACTGAATATCAATTGGCAGATATCTTTACAAAACCCCTTGGCGAAGCAAGATTTTCAACCATTCGAAGGGAACTTGGCATGTGCAGTGTATAATGGCAATCTATCTTTGGAAATTTGGTAATGTTAGCTTACTATCATTTTTCATGTTAGCTTACTATGATTGGGTATTTAAAAGGCATTTTTGTGTTTAATTTATTTTTTCATTATGATATGTCATTATCTGTTTATTGCTGCTTACTTGTTTGTTTGTTTTGATGCTTGATCTTACACTTATGATCAGCCCTCAACCTAGATCTTTTTGATGCTTTAAGGGGGAGATATTTAGGAGACTTACTTATGCTTATGTTTATGTTTATGTTTGATTATTAAGACTTGGATTTATGTTTCTCTTCTGTTGACTTATGTTTAACACTATATGTTGGCTTATGTTTAATCTGTGGTTTGCTACTTGGTTTATGATGCTACTTGGTTTATGTTGGTTGTTTTTGTTTTTAAGACTTGTTTATGCTGATGTTACTGGTATTTGAAATCTGTTAAGTTATTTTTGCATTTTTGAAGTTTATTATACTAATTGTGATGTCTTAAGTTTTAATTTATATTTTGAGATATGCATATATTTAGGGGGAGTTTTTATAATTCTCCAAAATGTGTGTAATCATCAAAAAGGGGGAGATTGTAACTCCTTAGTTTTGATTATCACAACACAACAAGCCATCATGTTGTTATTTGAGGATGTTTGCAGGATATAACAGCTTAATGTCATTGGTGTTTAAGTATCATGACAGCAAGCTATCATTAGACAGTGATATATTTCAGCAAGCTATGATCAACAGTGTCAGAATAACAACAAGCCAAGATGCACAGTCCAGATTCAACAAGGAAGTCGAATTTCATGGAGATTTTATAGGATCTTCATATATATATCAGTTGTAAGGACTTCTCTAATATAATATACGTGCATGATATATATAGAGCCCTTTTATAAAATGTTTTAATCATTTAAATTGATTTCCTAAAGAATAGGAGTTTGTTTCTCTTTCAAACTCTTTCTTCTATCTTCTGATTAAAACGTTTTATCCTCTACTAAATAGAAGAGATATTTCATGAACGTTGGACTTCTGTGTTTCTCTTCAATCTAACGTACACATGAACGTTGGAAACCATCCCAACAATCTTAAACGGTAGAATTGGATTCTAGCCGTGGTAAGTTGTTGAGAATGTTTCAAACGTTAATGTGTGGTCATATATGTGATTTCTTGCAGTTTTGAGGACTGACGAATTTGCAAGCAAGAACACATACAACTCCCGATCTTTATTAATTTCAAAATACTCTCGAGCTCTAAATATATCCACGTATTTTATCTTAGAGAGAGTTTATAGTTTGAGTTGTAATCTTTATCATTGATTTGTATTGTTCAAATTGTATTGATTAGTTGCTGGATAAGTTGGCTAAGGGAAACAAGGGTTTAGTGGTTCTTGCTAGAGGAGTTTGTACTACGGGGTAGTATAGTACTTAGAGAGCAGGTTCTTAAACAGGGTTTCAGTAAGCCATTATCAGCAGTTAGGATAAAGGGAGATATATTGTTGTATCTTGTAGTTGTAAACTTCATTGATCAATAATATATTCTCTTACCAAGTTGGTAAGGGACCAGGACGTAGACCATAGGGGATTAGGGGTCGAACCTGACTAAAATTCTTGTGTGTTCTATTTACTTTCCTGCACATTATTTTCTGCATTGCATTTAGTCATCTCGGCTTACTATCATTGTCAGATTATAGTTCAGTTGGTAAAATCTCAGTAAGCTATTATCGGGTAAAATCTAAAAGTAATCCTAGTTAGTTATAATCACCTATTCACCCCCCTCTAGGTGTTATTTCAATTAGCACAAAATTTTCCCTTTCTCTCCGAATTTAAATTCAGGAATAATATTGATGAAAATGCAGATAGAATAATTTATGGGGCTATAATAATTTGACTGCAATTGAAATGTAATTTACGATAATTCAAAACACAAGTTTGAAGAGCTACTGTAACAATTATTAAAGACAAAGAATACACTAATAAAATGACAAAAATTACATACTCAGATGATTAATATGGTTCCAGGCCCAAAAAGAACTTCTAAGTTGGCCTAAAATCAACATCTGGACTCTGTTGTATGAGAGCCCAGTTGGTACCTTGGGCTGATATTGGAGATTGATGAACTTGTACCAAATTACTGATTGAAATATGCCAAAAAAGTTTGGTTCGGCAAATTAATATTGGACTATTTATTTCATACTAATTTTTTTTTACATGAATAGTTTTTTCAGATAAACAAATAAAATCTACCCGAATTAGAATTCTCAAACTCTTATGGGAAGACGAGGAATATATTGCTTTAGTTAACAGAAAGGATGCCTTCAAAGTTCAAACAAAAAATATGTAACAAAAATGAATCTTTTTTGAGTTAGAAATCACTACAGCGAGACATGTGAATCTATTATTTTTTAAAAAGACACAAATGTACTATTACCAGAATAAAGATGAAGATATTGTTTTGTGAATAGAATACAAGATCAAACAGCTAACTAATACATACATTGGAGCTAATTAAGTTAGATCCAGCTTAAATGCAATGGCGCCCAGGTTAGATAAATGGTCTAATCATTAGACGTAAAATTGACTATGTAACAATACTTCTTATGTCACATTTTGAAATCCTGTCCCATATTCCATGATTTTAAAGGTTCAAATTTAATTCATATAATTCTCTTTTCAGTTGTGGGGTACTTTCACTAATATATATACTACTTTCATTTTTTTTATATAATAAATTTAGAATTTTGAGATAGCCGTTGTCCAAAATATTTAATTATCAATATTTGCTTATTAATGAAATGGAGGCCTCGTACATATACATAAACTTCACGAATGAAATCATGTCATTTGTAATTTTGGAACAGGTTCTGGAATCATTTCTGTGTAAGTAAGCATTACTCATTATTTCTAATCGGAATTCGAGTAAGACGAAACTCAGATGTTTCAATCTCTTATTATCAAAAATTTTTTGAATCCCTTTCTTTAAAACCGCAATGCGTAAATTTACGAATTATAAAAGAAATAAAAATGAAGTATCATATGTCCGTGTAATTACCAGAAATCCTTTTTGAGGTAAACGGACGGCGACTCATAGCGAACTTAACTTGTACGCAATGAGTTGTGTACTTGGTTGGTGCCCAGTTGATTTGGGAAAGAAGAGTTTCAATTTACATTCACCCACTGCACCAAACAGCCACAGCCCCCTTATAAAAATGTCCTTGACTTGCTCAAACATATTTAGTCCTGCAGGTAAATTTGCTTGTAAAGTTGTACAAACTCATTACTACTAGTAATATTATTTTTAGTTATGGCACACACTTCTTGTATCTTTCGAGTTTACTTTGTCATTGTCACTCTAGTAGTAATATTTTCAGTATTGTTGAATGTATCGGCGCAGGACAGTGCCACTGCACCATTACCGGCTATGGATGCCGGAAATGCTTCCCGCTTTCGAGTTTACGGAGATTTTATTATTTTTGTCTCGTTGATTGTTGTATTGTTGCAGTAAATTTATCATGTTTTGGCATTTTGGAGATTTTTGGATACTTTTTGGGGTACTTGTGATCTGTGGTATTAGCTGAGCAATTGTATTCAATTTATGGGACCTTGTAGTAAATCATAAATAAATTTGGTTATTGATTTACATCGTACTTGATCAATTATATACGTAAATAAATATCTAAAATTACATTAAATGTTAATCGTACAAGTTAAATTCTCGCACATTTATCATTCCTAATATTCATAGTATCGTATTACAGAAAAAAGTACCAACTATAGACAACTAGTTATGGAAGTGGAAATAATTTAAACTAGACTTGGTAAAATCATTTCCGACCCCAATTCTAAATATTCATTTTTACATTATTTTGGTGTAAAATTTCTATATAACAAAAATTGAAAAATTACTCCATTTTAGTGTCACACCAAAACATAAACCAAATTTAATGTCACGTTAATTTTTTAGAGTTTTTTTATATTCTCATGTTATTCTTGTACTTCTTTAATAAAACAAATTTATTTTCTTTGTAATCAAATACTTTATTACTATTAATTTTACTTTTGTATTTTATAAATAAATAATTTATATGTACATGAATGGTGTAAAAATTAGTATTTGTGAGTTAAAGTTGAATTTGATAATAGTGTTGTTTTTACACCATTTTGGCATAAAAATTGTACCAAAATAATGTAATGGGTTGCAGGTGCTCCAAAGACTTACGGGACTTATATACCAATAGATTAATATTTTGTAAAATACCATATTAGAGTATGTTTGATTTATGAACAAGGTTTGTCTAGTGTGTACAAAATTTATTTAAAATAAATTTATAAATTTTTACATTTAATATGTGTTATATTCCCACACTAAAAAAATCGTATAAATAATGTGTAATTTGAATCTTAATCTCAATGCTTTAATATTTGATTTAGTTGTAGAATGTTTTGAATGTTTTTATAGGCGTTAAATCATACCCTTCTTGTTCTTTAATTTTCATATCATTGTTAAATCATACCCTTCTTGTTCTTTAATTTTCATATCATTCTGATCAACTCATATAACCACACTCTCAATTCTCATTTCCAATTAACATTCTGGACATACATCCAAATGACCCCCTTTATTTATCCAAGTCCTTATAAAACACGACAATGCATCCCTACGAAAGTCGTACTCTTTTCTCCTTTATTATGGTTTGATCATGTCCGTCAGTTGGCTTTGTAATAAGTCCTATTTAAATTTTGAAATTTGAATATTCTTGAGAGGAAAAGTATGTCTGATGATTACGATTGATCATGTCAACTATATAACATAGTAGAAGTTAGACCAATATCATAATTATGACAGCTGTTTAGGTTCTTCAATCTATTTATATTGCTAAATTTATTGATTTGAATTACTACAAACTGTACATTTGAATCGGCCAAAACTCAAAAGATTCACTACTCAAGTTATTTTTCTACAATCGATATCATACGCGGAGGCTGCATATTCCATTCAAGCTTGTTTTATTGGGCATACTTATAACTAATTCTACTTAAATAAAATTCAAATTAAAATTGAATTAATATTTTTTATTATAGAAAATTCGCAGTCGATATTCTTCTGGTACACACTGAGTAAACATTATAGATTTACGAACTCATATAATAACCTGTAAATCACGTAAATTGAAATAAATCGCACTTAAACACTTGCTCTAACAGATTATAATGTACCGTAATATCGAGATGGGGATATTACAAAACAAAGAAGACACGCTTATTATAGACGTTGTCCAAAAGTACTGTAGCCGCAAAGAAGTCCTAACTCCCTTAGTTAAGAACTTAATCAACACGCCTAAAAAAAGTAAAAAAATTAGGGACAATAAATTCGAAACCAATTAAGGATCCAGTCAAAAATCGCAACGTGGACAGCACTAGTAGGACCCATTCTCACTTTGTTAAGAAACAAACACCAACTAATAACATTTCAATTGTCACCCATTTGTTAACCCATTTCTCATACCTCTATAAATACCGACACTTCCTTTACTCTTCTCAATATCACTTATTCACCTCAACATTTCTTAGCTTTCCTTCATTACTTGGCATCAATTTCATTCAATCTACAAATCTTTTAGAATGGCTCAGATAAGCAGCTTCGTTGTCAAGGCCCTCCTCGTCGCCCTCCTCGCCGCCGTCGCAGTCTCAGGTCAGGAAATGTCCCCTGCACCCTCACCTGATGTTGGAGCTGGATTCTCTCTCCCCGTCTCCACCGCCGTTGTCGGAACTTCCTTGATTTTGTCTCTGGTCGCCCTCATCAGGAGCTAATTATATTTATTGCATATGTTATCCTTACGAAGATATTGATTTC
Source organism: Apium graveolens (assembly GCF_009905375.1). Classification (NCBI taxonomy): domain Eukaryota; kingdom Viridiplantae; phylum Streptophyta; class Magnoliopsida; order Apiales; family Apiaceae; genus Apium; species Apium graveolens. The sequence continues at coordinate 120,497 of NW_027420396.1, forward strand.
TACCTCCGTTACATAGATACGGTTTTATTTATACTTTCGTCATGAGCTTTGTGTGTTGTTATTACATCATATCTATGTATGTTTATAGATAGAGAGGGGAGGAGAGTTTTGCATTGTGTATTTGTATTCATCATGTACCCAGTATTGTGTTTGTTAGTTCGTTATAAATAAAGTATTTATTTTATATTCATACGTCCATGTGTTTTGAAACTGATAAATTTCTGTCGATATTGCTAAAAGTTAACAAGTTAATGATTTTGCTTCTTCACTCACGGTCACGGAAGAAAAATAAAATGCATTTGTATAGCATGCGAGAGGCTTACGCGTTCAGCACTCAGGAGGATATCAGGAGAATAAAGGAAAATGGAAAAAAGAAGAGTCACATTCACATCGCATAAAGAAGGCTTAATCATACTTTACAAAGATTATTTTAACATCCAGAGTATTTGAAAAAAGGAGGTTGCATTATTAGTTTATTATTATTATTATTACAGTACAGAGGTTCCAATGAGCATCTTACAGTTCATTACAGGTGCCCCAATGGTTCAAGGGATACTGTCAATAATGGAACTGAAGATATGCTCCTATTCTTTTATTCCTTTTTCAATATGCAGACATATTATAAATATGGGTTATAAGTGGTCACTTAATTCAAGGTCATATATCAAAAAACTCATTCTAGTTATCGGGACTCAATCGCATTACTCTAGTTGACAATAATGATAACCCCGTTAATTGGTCTTGTTGACTTGACTGTAAGATAAGTGACTTTAACGGAAGTAATAGCTGGAGAGGAATACTACACGTGGAAGGGTCAGGTGTGAAGATCAGACCCTGTATTTCTCTTCTCACCGTAATCATCTTTATATTTCATATTATTATGCCTTTCTGAAATTTTATGTAGTTGATTAAAATATATAAATGATTTATCAGGTTCTTTGTACATATAAAATTTATGCCTTCTTGATATTGCATAGTATTTATGGGATTTATGTACTTCCTTTTTTGAAATTGTTTGTATTTTATTTCATGTTCCTTTTATTTCTCATTTATGATCTCAATATGGAGTCATATTTTTTTTTTAAAAAAGTCATTGATTTCCGATTACAAAATCTCAAAAGTTTGGTATTAGTGTCTTAAAAATTGTCAAACTAATTTTTTCAAAAAACAAATATTTTTTTATTTTTTTAATATTAAAAGGAAATAATTGAGATTTAAAATGAAAAAAGAAGAAGATAAATGTTCATTTATAAATAAATTTCAATTATTTTGTACATATAAAAATATTTTTTTAATAATAAAAAAGACAAATTTTCAGTTTTAAAAGAATAATGCCTTCGATAGAAATTAGATTTTACATTTTAATTTATTTACTTTTTACTTTGAATTTTAAAATATCGCATGTCCATAAATAAGATTATAAATTTAAAAGCTTTCACGTTGAAATGTAATTTTGTTATAAAATGAAAAATCAAACACGTGAATTTTATAAATTTAACATATAATATTATTTTTCACAAAATTAAAATATAAGAACTTAGATTTAAAAAAATAAACGTGACTGATTCTAGAAGTTTGAAAATACAGCGAGGAGAGGAAATACATGGCCTGATCTTCACACCCGACATTTCCACCTCCGCCTATTACTTCTGTTAAAGTTAATTACCTTTTCGTAAAGTCAACAAGACCAATTAACGGGGCTATCATTATTGTCATGTCAACCAGAGTGATGCGATTGAGTCCCCGATAACTAGAGTGAATTTTTTGATATATGTCTTTGAGTTAAGTGACCACTTTGATATTTAACCCTTATAAATATAAGATTTTGGTACTTTAGGGAGAGAGGGTTTATTAACAACATAATTGTTTTATAATCGTTAAACCAAAATATTTTTTATTGTCCCGTTCTAGTTTTAACGTGACAGATAGTAATTAGTTGCTTTAAAATCTGAACGCCGTTATCAACCTGAGTATTTTGACAAGTCATTTGATATCATATTAAAAAATCAGTTATTCTAAAATTTAGATAATATCATATTAAAGAATCGGTTATTCTAAAATGTTTAGTTATTAAAAAATGGTCATTTTTATGATATTATATTATTTTAACATATACCGAATCATGTATATTTTTTTTTTCCTTTAAAATGAAACATTCAACGGTGGAAATTAATGTCATCACTGTCTCTCTCTATAGAATATCTGTCCAAGTGTCTCCACCCTTTTTCTTCTTTTCCGGCTGTTACAACTATTATATTTTCCTTCTTCCAGCTTTTAAAACATATACCTTTACCTCTACATCAAGCAGCACATTTCGCATTATATATTTATATCATTTAAATAGTATTATTATGTTTAACTCTATGTCAATAAATCACATACTCAAGTTTCCACCTTTTCTCTGTTGATCTAATTATACCTGGTTGGGAAGATAATATTGGATTCTCAACATTCTTTCTCGTTTGTTTTATTTAAAATAGATCGAGTTAAATATATTTTATATTCTTTTATTTTATTTCAAAAACAAATATGTATGGAAATTTTTTTAATTTTTTGTTTTGCATCTCCATACTTCAACTTCGTCATTGATTATGCACCCCTTTCAGAATTTTATTGAATTGTTCAGGGGTAAAATCAAAAATTCGGCAAAATACTTAATTAAAATAAAATTTTATATTTTTTAAAATAATATTAAAAATTGAATTTAGACACAAAAAAGTAAATTTTAAATTTTCAAATAATATTAATAATTTCAGTTTTGATTTTCAATTTTATAGTATTAATTTTAAAATTTTATAACTCTACTAAATTTAAATTTAAGTATATAATAAAAATTAATTGTTAATTTTTTTAGTTTAATTATAGTGAAAATAAAAACTGAAATTATTAGTATTATTTGAAAATAAATTTACTATTTTGTATCAAAATTCAATTTTAAATAGTATTTTTAAAAAAATAAATTTAATTTGATTAAATATTATGCTGAAATTCCGATTCCCCCTGTTTAATTCAGTAAAATTCTGAAAAGGAGGGCATAATTAATGACGAGGTTGAAATATAATGCTGCAAACTGAGTTTTTCAAAAAAATTCAAATATAAATTTATTTTTGAAATAAAATACAAGGATACAAAATATATTTAACTCTTTAAAATACTAATTCTGACAGTCATATACTTGTTGGCATTCGCCATTAAGCAAGGTGTTAATATTGTAAATTATTGATATTGTAAGATTTTGAAAGAAATATCTTGATCCATGCAAGTGAACGGCGACATTAGAATGTACTAGAAATAGTAGTTGCATATGTGTTTCATTTTCGTGCATCTTTCTTCTAGATGCAAAATATATACCGTGAAAGCGATGAAGTTGTCGAACGCTCTACATTGTGATTGACAAATTAAGCATCAAGTTAGGCAAGAAAACGTGTCTACTTTATATGTAAATTATAGACAAAAACCTACAATGTTACGGCTACATTAGTCATCACACGTTAATTAAGTTGTTGTCCCATGTGTGACTGTTTCTGAGTTTCATACACTGCAAACACTTGCACGCCAACCTGCAACATTTATGTTGTGAATAAATAATATTGAATCATGATTTATCATATAAATAATCTCATTTATATTATGTAAATTGAAATAATCCTTGTTAAAACAATGTTAATGTTATAAACTTTTACTCAAAATATTAGTTATGTTTAATGTAGAGAAAGTACAGGAGAATAGAAGATGGAGAGAAAGTTGTGTTTCATTTCATTAGCTAAATGAGCTATTTATAGTAGTTGGTTTACAAGGCTTACTAAGTAAGCTATTCAAATCTTCTTCATTAAGTTTTACAAGTCTTACTCGATAAGTTTTACAAGACTTTCTCCGTAAGATTTGAGAGACTTCTTCGATACGCTTTGACAATCACTTTATTTTTATTCAAATATTTTAACACTTCCCCTTGATTGTCAAATGCGAGTTATTGCAAAGATTGACTGCCTCGTTAAAACCTTGCAAGGAAAAACCCAGTTGGATAAAAACCTTGACGAAGGAAAAATAGTACAGCCTCCCTCTGAATAAAATATCTCATATTTTGACATTTTGATGTAGCAAACTGTTTAACCTCCGCATACCCATATTATTTCTCAGCCTCTCAAATGTTGATATAGGTAGTGACTTTGTAAGTATAACCGCCAGATTATCGCATGAGCGAACTTGTTAAACATCAATATCACCATTTTCTTAAAGTTCATGACTGTAAAAGAATTTTGACAATATGTGTTTTGTTCGATCCCCTTTAATATATCCTTCCTTAAGTTATTTGATGCAGGCCGAGTTATCCTCGAATAAAACTGTAGGATTGTCTGAAATACTTGATAATCCACATGATTCTCGAATATGTTGAATAACCGACCTTAGCCAAATACATTTTCTGCTTGCTTCATGAATTGCTAGTAACTCTGCGTGGTTTGATGGAGTTGCAGCCATAGTCTGTTTTGTAGACTTCCAAGAGATAGCAACATCACAATATGTAAATAGGTAACCTGTTTATGATGGCCCAAAATGAGGATCTGACATGTATCCAGCATCTGCATATCCAACTAGCCGTGATCTTGAATTATTTGGGAAGAATAGTCCAAGATCGATTGTCCCTCGAAGATATCTGAATATATGTTTTATTCCATCCCAATGCCTTTTAGTAGGGTCAGAACTAAATCTTGCCAACAGGTTCACTGCAAATGCAATATCAAGCCGTGTGTTGTTTGCAAGATACATGAGAGCGCCAATTGCACTGAGATATGGAACTTCAGGTCCAAGAGTCTCTTCATCTTGTTTTCTAGGACGGAAATGATCATTTTCAACCTCGAGTGATCGAACAACCATTGGTGTGGTTAGTGGATGAGCTTTGTCCATGTAGAACCGATCAAGAATCTTTTTAGTATAGTTTGATTGATGACCAAATATTTCTGAAGATAAGTGCTCCACCTGTATACCTAAACAAAACCTTGTCTTTCCAAGATCTTTCATTTCAAACTCATTTTTCAAATAGTTAGAAGATATCAATGAAGCTTCATAGAATATTTTATTGTGTAAATATGTAACATTTATGTTATATGATATCTATGTATGTTAGTTATGTATGTTGTACATATAAAAGATTAAAGTATATAGATTTAGATATGCTGGGTCCGGGCTGGAGAGAATATTATATCTGGCCTACTGGCTGTTAAATATAGAAGTGAGCCAACCATGCCTCTATAGCTTGAAATGTCCACAGACTTTTCAGTAGAGTTTAATTCAAGTTTAGTTGCAGTGGCCATGGGAGTTTTTGTAGATGTGCAACACCCACAAAAAAGTTTTTCATCTCACTACACCATATATGGCCTCTAGCAACACCCACAAAAAAGTGTAAAAATGGCCAAAAAGTGTTACCTAAAGCAAAAAATCGGGCTATGGTTACACTTTATGAAAATTTGGTGGTGTTGGATTTACTCGTGCTACAATAGGGGTCTATAGTAACACTTTTTGAACTTTTGGTAACATAGGTAAAAGTGTAACAATAGACCACCTATGGTTACATTTTCAGTAGCTATGGTAACATCATGCAAGTGTAACAATATTTCTATTGCAACACCCTTAAAGGTCTAGTAACACCGAAATTTTTTTTACAATAAACTCTTTTGTAACATCGTATTGGCTATTGTAACACTGGATGATTAAACAGTTTAATCTTTTGGTAACATCTTTAAGATATCTTATTGTAACATTCATTTTTAACACTTTTATATTTATTGTAACAATGTTTTGTTTTTTTGCCAACATAAAAATTAAATACATAATCAAACTAAAAAATGCTGATGAATTTCAAACTCACAAATACAAATACAAAGATCCAACTCAATCAAAATAAATAAAGTTCTAAATTTATCCACAAGCCACTATCTAATCACAGTTCTAAATGAACTAAATAAACAAAGTTCTAACATCAAGTTCCCAAAACTAGTTAATAACATCAAGTTCCCAAAAGTTTGCTTAAATAGATATTTTACATTGAGCATCGCTTGCATCTATGCCAGGTAGCTTGAATAAAAAAAACAGCCCATGTCCTCGGATGGTTAGAATAGAACATAAAGTATGTAGGTATCCTGGGTTCTTAAAGATGACACGAGGCATTCACAAATGACATTAAGCAACTAATCATCCATTTGTGAGAAAAATGAAACCTGTAATTTTGAAAGTTTTAGGTTTGTAAATTTGAGTTGGTTAAATGAAAGATCACGGTTAAAACATTAAAAATGCCAAAACTAAGCAATATATTAAACAAGAAAATCTTGGCATTACTGCAAATGGCTTTTGTTGGATACACCCTGGAAGTTATACACGTCCTTCCTCCTTCAGAGAAGCTCTCCGCCATAGAATGATCCACCTGAGTATCAAGATCAAACATAATCCGTTAATACATTAATTGCATGTTAAAGTGTGTATCAGACATTCAGACTCTTTAGATTAACTATGGCCAACAGTACAGGAGAAGTAATTTTCTACTTTGAGATCAAGTACACTTCATGATACCTTTTCTGATGACTATCGCTTCCCATTTGGTTGGGCACTATTGGTACTGTTGTTCATATTCTTTCTTTCTGGGTGTGAGGGATGTCGTTGCCTTCTATTCCGTAATGATTTTGAGCTACCTTTGCTGTTTTGCAATTTTGATGCATGTCTTTTCTCCACAGGCGACTTTAAGTAATTATTTATCTTCACTCTTGGAAGACGTATGATGGATTCAGAAGGAAGCTCTGGCTAAAAAAAAAGAATAGACATCCTCATCCTGGTGCAAACGGAAGTACTCGTTATTGATTCATTGTGCCAACATAAGATTGATTTAACCACTATATAAACTTGAAAAAAACTGGAAATAATAATCACATTTCAGCTACGTCAACAGTTATTTGAACCATAACCTATCTAGTCATAGTTGCATATAGCCACTAACAAGCTAGGTTCATGTTCAGGCTCTGATATATATACTATACGTGAATGTGTCACTGGCAATATCATCTGCTTTTATATTCAGAAATTAAAAAAAAAAATTAAATTAATAAGTAGGAACAATCAAAACCTTACACATGAGATCAGGGGAAGTAGAGGGGAAGTTAATTGTTGATCATATTTCAGGTTCCGTCTTTTTATGATTGCTTTTGATTCATCATACTATAAGAAGGATCAAAGAAAATCTAAGTCACTAAAGATGGTCTGTCATACTTGTAAATAAGCCAATCATTTACGACATAAAAATAACACCCTTTCAATAGATTAGTTTTACTCTTGACCTACAGATAAGTAAATCTTATATACATATTAAAAAACAGAGGATTGTCAAATTGTCCCTGCTTAGATAGGTAAAGATTCTTAAAAATACCAATAGTTGCACAATTTCGGAAAACTGACAATACCAAAATAGTCGCACAATTTTATACGACTTTAAATATCTCATGCAGAATAATTTAAATTACATATATCTCTAAAAAAATATTTTAGCTTAAATTTACGAACGAACATATAAAATAATTATACCTACGAATCAGATATGCTGGGAGAGCCTCCATATTAAATCGCCACTTACAGCTACTTCTTGTCCCTCTTCCAACACTCCCTGCAATTCAATTTTTTAGATTGTTTCCGTTTTCTTATATCATGAAATCTTTATATCCCCTATTGTGATCCTAATCTTTATACCCCCTATTGTGAGTCTTCACGATCACCTTTCTAATCACCATTGCTGCAAAAAATTTCAAAAGCGAATGCCAGGTTTCCCAAACATGATACCAGAAAGGTCAAACATACCATATTTTAGAAAATTAAACTAAAACCTTATTTAATTTTACACTAAAACCTTATTTGATTTTATACTAAATTCTTGTGAATCATGGAGAATTTGTATTACACAATCAATTGGTTTATGTCCGGAGACACAAAATTAAACTAAAACCTTATTTGATTTTTGCAATTGATATCAAAATACGACTTAACAAATGTGTGTATCTCAGAGTAAAGCTTTTACGTACGTGGCTAACAGAGCTTCAATGGTTGGGCTAGTATTACTAATGGGTGCAGGTGCTGGTGGTGTTGTCGGTGCATGTTGTTTACAAATATATAGGTAACTCAGAGGCTTGGCATTATCTAACATGGCATAATCTAGCAAAAATAAAAAACAAAAAGCAAGAAAGTACCTGAGTTGGTGATATACTACTTGAGCTCGTACTTCTAGTCTGCCATTAAAACATGTGGACACAAAGATTATGATACGAAAAGTAAGTTACGAAAATTGCCTCACACATTCGAAAGAAGTTTCTTACCTTGCTTAACATAAAATAAGAAACCCATTTGAAAGAATTACTACCCTTAAATATGAGAACTAAATGTTTAATCAAACACAAATAAAAGCATACAAGAAGATAAGTGAATAAATAAAACACAGAAATTAAACCCGATTACAAGAAAAAAAAATAGACATTTAGCAAAAAAAAATAGAGAAGAAAATAAGAGCATAACCAACTAAATGTTGGATCAAACAAGAGGAAAACCCCAATTTACAAGATCGATAGAGAAGAAAACCCTAATTACAAGTCCTATACCCGATTGAGAAGAAAGCCCCAATTTTTTGAACCCTAATTCACTCCAATCCCCTTACTAGTAGAAACCTAATTTGCTCCAAGCTCTCAATTACTCAAACCCGATTGAGAAGACTCCAAGCATGGAACCCTAAAACTCTAAGCTCTGGATCTTTTCGATTAGCTTTATGTTTTATGTGTGGTGTTTGTGTTTTTCTCGACGAGAGAGTTTTGATGCAGGAGAGAGATTTGTCTAATTTATTAGTTTAGATTTAGTTTTTGGAAAAAAGAGATAATTGAGCAGGTTTTATCTTGTTTTTGACCGCCCAAAAAATTGGTCTAAATTTGACCGCCAACTAACCAACCATCAGCCGCTCAAATTTTTCACTTCTATGATAACATATATTTCAATATCAATCCTAACACTTTTTTTATGTTACAATAGCATTTTGTTTATGTCTGTGGTAACATCGACTAATATCTATTGCAACGCTCAAAAAAGATGTTACCTTAGATCAAATTTTAATGATTTAAGGTAACATTTTTGCTTGTAACACCAAAAAAAGTGTTAGTAGAGGTCATATATGGTGTAGTGTCTGTAGAGTCAAATATAATATCATTTACATAAATTTGAACAAGTAAATTAGAGCCATTGACATTTTTATAGAATAAGATTTTATCAACAATACCTCTTGTGAAATAATTTTCTAAGAGGAATTTTGACAAAATGGCATACCAGGCTCTAGGTGCTTGCTTCAGTCCATAAAGTGCCTTTAAAAGATAGTAGACAAATTCTGGAAAATTTGGATCTTTAAAACCAGGAGGCTGACTGATATAGACTTCCTCCTCCAAATCTCCATTCAGAAAGGCACTCTTGACATCCATTTGATAGACCTTGAAATTGGCATGGGTTGCATAGGCTAAGAAAATTATGATGGCTTCAAATCTTGCAACACGAGCAAATATCTCATCAAAATCTATTCCTTCCTGTTGATAGTAGCCCTTAGCAACCAATCTAGCTTTGTTCCTAACTACTATGTCATTTTCATCCATCTTGAATCTGAATACCCACTTGGTGTCAATTGGATTCTTTCCTTTGGGCTTGGGCCCCAACTTCCAAACTTTATTCCTTTCAAATTGGTCTAGGTCCTCTTGCATAGCTAAAACCCAATCAGGGTCCAACAGAGCTTCTTCTACCTTTTTAGGTTCTTCCTGAGATAGAAAGTTGATATACATAAATTCTTTTTGAGTTACTTTCCTTGTTTGCACTCTTGATGATGCATCACCAAAATTTGTTTAAAAGGGTGATCTCTAGTCCATTTTCTCGGTCGTGGTAGATTAGCTCTAGATGAAGAGGCCTCATAGTTTTCTTGATGTGTGACTGAGTTTTGATTAGAAGAAACTCCCCTTGAGTTTGTGGATATTTGACAAATAGTTGGGGTTCTTTCTGATTGTGATTTGTATTGGCTTTCAAGATGTTGATCTTTGCCTTTTGACGGATGTTGAATTATGTGCTTCATTAGTTGTGGATTTTTCTGCATTGTCGTTAGACATTGGTTCTTGATCACCTTCATCATCACTATAATCGCAAATAACCTTAACATTGTCAAATTTGAGGTTTTCATGGAAATCTCCATCTTGCGGTCCTTCAATCTTTTTATCATCAAACACAACATGTAAAGATTCCATAACAATGTTGTGAGATTGTAGACTCTGTATGTTTTTCCAACTGCATATCCAACAAAAATTCCCTCATCAGCTTTGGCATCAAACTTTCCATGTTGATCAGTTTGATTACTTAAGATATAGCATTTACAGCCAAAGACATGAAGACAATTTAATGTTGGATTCCTATTCTTGAACAATTGGTAGGGTGTCATGCATTTTGCTTGATTAACCAAAGAGATATTCTGAGTGTAGCATGCAGTATTTACAGCTTCTGCCCAAAAGTATGTTGATAACTTTGATTCTTCTAGCATTGTTCTTGCAGCTTCAATAAGATATCTGTGTTTCCTTTACACCACTACATTTTGTTGTGTGGTTCTTGCTGCTAAAAACTCATGCATGATCCCATTCTCTTCACAAAATAATCTCATCACAAAATTCTTGAACTCAGTTCCATCGTCACTCCTGATTCTTCTAACTTTGAGATCAGGATGATTGTTAACTTACCTTATGTGATTGATGATGATTTCACCAGCTTCATCTTTGGATTTTTAGAAAATATGTTCAAGAGAAATTTGAGAAATCATCCACAATTACTAGACAATATATTTTCTTTGAGATGGATAACACATTGACTGGTCCAAATAAATCCATGTGCAGTAGTTGCAAAGGTTCTTCAATTATTGAATCAAGCTTCTTTTTAAATGATGCATTTATTTGTTTTCCTTTTTAACAGGAACCACACAATCCATCATTTGAGAATTTCACTTGTGGAATGCCTCTTACCAGATCATTCCTGACTAGCTCATTCATAGTCTTGAAGTTAAGGTAGGAAGGCTTCTTGTGCCATAACCAACTTTCATCTTGACTTGCCTTGCTAAATAGACAAATAACAGATTATGCATTCGATGAGTTGAAGTCAGCTAAATAGATATTTCCTTTTCTCACTCCAGTGAGAACCACTTTGTTGTTTTTCTTGTTGGTCACAATACAGGCTTTAGAATTGAATGTTACTGAGTTGCCCTTATCACAAAGCTGGCTGATACTCAATAAATTGTGCTTGAGTCCAATTTACTAGGGCAACTTCCTCAATGGTGATATTATCTTTTGAAATCAAGCCATAACCCACAGTATAACCCTTGTTGTCATCTCCAAAAGTAATACTTAGGCCAGCTTTCTCCTTGAGCTCAGTGAGCATGGTAGAATCTCCAGTTATGTGCCTTGAGCACCCACTATCCAAATACCATAGATTCTTTTTATTTCCCTGCACACAACAAAATCAAATCAAGTTGATTTTGGTAACCAAGTTTCCTTGGGTCCTGTTTTGTTAGCCTTTTTCTTAGGTTTCTTTGGCTTGTCCTCGTTTGACTTAGGCTTTTGAAATTCATCCTCAGTCAATTGAGTAGAACCCTTAAAACCATTCATCATTGCAGAATTATCATACACAGGCTGGTTAACATGAAAAGGCATATTCTGTGCAAACATGTTATTCCAGTAGGGCATGCTAAATGGCATTTGTGGCCAAGTAATTGCAGCATAGTAAGGATTTTATGCAAATGGCATATTAGCAAACTGTGCATTCAAATTATGTGCAGACATAACATTCACATGCATTGTAGGCATACTGGGAAATGAATGAGGTGCAGACATGGGAGCAGGCATAGAAAGTTTACAATTAACAGACAAATGATTAACACTACCACACTTCACACAGATTTTTCTAGGTGCATATTTATCAGGTGTATAGTTGTTATATTTGTTAATTCCTACTTTCCTATTTCTATTATTTTTCCTTTTTGATTTTGTTTTAACCTCAATTTTCTCCAATCTATCATTCAATTTCTTGATTGATAGATGCCCTACATTGACTCTCTTGTTCTTTTTCACTTTACTTGTTTCTCCTAGAACAAAGTTTTTGGAAACTGATCCATATTTCTCATTTAACTTAGCTAGTTGGGAATTGCTAACTGGCTTTCTTTCACTCAACGAATGTGATTCCTTGTCTTTCGATGGATAATCCTTTTGATCATTCGACGGGTAACATTCATCATCAGTCGAATCCACATATGTTGAAAGTCCTTCTTCCAAGTTGGAATTCAGTTTCTCCTTGCTTTTTTCCAGGCTGCATCACAGAAAGATTCTATACCTTGAACCTTAGTAATTTGAGCATGGACATCTCTAGTTGATTTTCATGCTTTGATTACTTCTTGTTCTCGTTCAAGTTGCTTTCTTAAAATTTCCTCTTTCTTTAAGTATTTAGTTAGTTCCTCCTTGGCAGTCTTGCTCTCTATCTTCATTTTCTCAAAATCAACAAATTGATATTCCAACACATTGTTTCTTTCACTTAAAAACAGACTGTTCTCTTTAATTTTAGTGTTTTCTTTAGTGAGAGATTTGAGAGTAACTCACAGATGATATAATTCAGTAGAAATGTCATTTATAGCATCATTACACTCAGCTTTAGACAAATATGCTAGATTAGTGGTGATTACCTGATTAATTGAAGAACTAACATCTGCTTCATCTGATTTGGCCATTAGGGCTAGATTGACATAGCTTGTATCATCATCCTCTTCTATTCCATCTGCAACCCAGTCATTTTATTGTGTGATGAAAGTCCTTACCTTTTGTTTGAGCAACTCAAAATATTTCTGTTTATAATCCACAAGCTCAAACTTTTTTTTCCAGAATCAGACTTTCTGCATTCACTAGCAAAATGACCTCCCAAGCCACACTTGAAACACTTGAATTTAGACTTTTCAACCATATTTCTGTTTGACTTGGATGCTCCAAAATTCTTTTTGAATTTGAGCTTGAAAAATCTCCTGGATAGAAAAGCCAGATGCCCATCTATGTAATCCATGTCATCTTGACTAAGATGTTCTTCATGTTCAGCTACTAGCCCTTTTCCCTTGCCTTCACAAACTCTAGGGTTTGGTGCAAATTCAACAGTTTCAACCTTGATCTCCTTCTCATTTTCTTGCTCAGCAACCAATGCAATGGATCCTCCTTTCTTTCTTCTTTTCTCTATCTTCTCATCTTGCTCTATTTCAAGCTCATAGGTCTTTAGAATCCCATACAGTCTATCCAAGGTAAATTCCTTATAATCTTGAGAATTTTTTAGTGAGACTGTCATGGGTTTCCATTCCTTTGGTAGAGTTCTAAGGAATTTGAGGTTTGAGTCTTTTATCTGATAGACTCTTCCATGCAACTTTAGAGCATTTAGTAGTTTTTGAAATTTACTAAATATGTCAGTGAGTGACTCACTTTCTTCACAATAAAAATGCTCATATTGATGAATTAAGAGTTGCATTTTGTTTTCCCTTACCCGCTCAGTTCCATCACATATAACTTGAATTATATCGCAGACATCTTTAGCAGTTTTGTAGTTTATGATATTGTCAAACATGTCACCATCAACACCATTAAACAAAATATTCATGGTCTTCTTATCCTTGTGGACTTGCTCAATATCTGGATCAGACCATTCTACCCTAGTCTTTGGGATGGATGGCTCATTTCCTGTAGCAGCTCTCATAGGAACATGTGGACCCTTTTCAATACAGTCCACATATCCTTCATCTTGAGATAGGAGATGTAGGTGCATCTTCACCTTCCAATGGTGATAGTTGTCTTTGTCCAGAAAAGGAAATTTTACTCCAACATCTTTTCTGCTCATCTTGTTAGTTGTTGTAATCTTTAAACTCTTTATTTTTCAAGAGCTTGCTCTGATACCGATTGTTATTCCCAAACAATCTAACAAAGAATTACAGAAGGGGGGTTGAATGTAATTCTGGCTTCTTTTTGAATTTTAAGAATAATTCTACTATGAATATATAATTGTGTTTGATTTAGCAATGGTGCAGAATGAAAGTAGTAAAGAAATAAAATCACAAAGTAATTAAATACAAGTACTTAAAAACTTTCTGGTGGATTGAACTATCCACCAGAGATATATATTAAGAAGAGAACTTCGTGCTACAATGTTGTACACAGCTGCATACAAGTTGAACTTCAAAAACAAAGAAATTCTTTACAGATGTAGCTTTTTCTATTTCTCCGGCTATTGCTCACTTGCTTGAATTAAAGTTCTACTTGCTATACTTTGTTTATATATCACTGTTAGGAAATTAATAACACACAGAGGGGGGGTGAATGTGTTTGACTAATTTTGAGCTTTTCTTGAATATTTTTTGTAATAACCCCAAAATTTTTGAACTTTTAATAACCCTTATGAATAGTGTTTTGCTGATTATGCTGAATAAGAAAACTTTCCATGCCACACTATGTAGGGGTTCTTCTATTGTTATTCTGAGATCTTATTAGTACTTTATATGGGATATAAGTTTATGTAAAGATCGTTAGAATCCAAATTCGAACACTTTGATTTTTCCCGAAAATCCACCAGATACCGAAAGAATTGGGTATAAGGGAACAGGATAAAAAGGATTTAAATTCAAGGATTATAAGAGAGGATCATAAAAGGAATATAATGTATTGAGAAAGGTTAAGGGAACCCAAGTAATGAGATCCCGGGTATGATCCCTCAAACGATAAACGAGAACGAAACTTAAGCGAACCGTATAACAGATCAGCGATCATTAGCCAAGTAATTAGAAGCTAATCAAAGAGGTTAGTGAGGATGATGTCATCAAACCAATAAGAAGAGGACAAGCATCGGAAGATGACATAAGATTGATGACCTAAGCATGACCAAAAAGGAAGGAAGTGTGGTTGATTATTAACCACACAATTTTACATGGTTAAAAGGGTAATTAAACAAAACAAAAACCTAGCAACCAAGCAAAACAAATCACAAAAACACATCTTGACTTCATTTTAAGCAACAAAGCTCTCGGCTTTTCTTCTTTTTCAAAGTGGAAAATTTCAAAATCCAAGATCCAACCATTGTTAAATTGCAAGTTAATTATCCAAGGTTCCTTATGATTAGTTATGGCTATCCTAGGAGTTTAAGCTCCAAATTCCTTCACAATCTCTTTAAATAAATCATTTAAGAAGAGAGTGAATAGTGTTTTCAAGAAATTTAAATTGTTTGATCTTGTGTTTTTGGTTACATTAAGCTTTGGTAAGGACTTTCAAGGGTGATTCCAAGCTCCTTAGTTACTCTCACTCACCAAGGAAGGTATAATCACTTAACCTAGCATTGTTATTGAATATTAAGAGCTTATTATGAGTAGGATAGTTCATGAGAAGCATGGTGATTGAATATGTAGAGATTAGTTGGTTTTGTGATGTTTTTGGAGTTGTAAATCTTGGTTATTAGTTAATGAACTTAAGAATAGTTTTAGTAAATGTTTGAGATTAATATAAATTGGAAAACTTGAGGTGTTGGGGCTGTTGTAGTGATGTATGGATGGAGTTTGGTTGTATGGTTGAATTGTGGTTGATTTGGAGTAGAATAAAAATTGGTAATCGCGTAAACATAGTCGTCATAATGTCCGATTTACTTTAGACTGTTTTTGTTCTTAACATCAGGACCCGAGAACTCACTGTTAGGTTTTGACCACTGCCATGATTAGATAGTTCATGTTACGAGCTTCGTTTTGATATGTGGTTCGTTTGAATCCGATGTACGGTTTAGGAGAAACGACCGTTTTAAGTAACGGCGTTTCGCGAACGAACCATTACCCCTCGCCTTACTTTGAAACACTGGTTAAAGACCTTAAATGACTAACTGGAGTATGAAACATTTATGTAAAGTGTATTAGGCAGTTGGTAAGGCACTCGCGAAAGAATCGCCTTAAAACTCTTAATGGTTAATTTATTAAAAATGGTGGAGCCGAGGGTACTCGAGCGACTTAAGAGAATTGTTGAGCGCAAAGCGAGCGTTAGAGTCTAATTGGTTAAAGTATACATTCATAAGCGACTTTGGTTTAATTCCAACTTATATGTGGTTTATAGTTTACCAGACTCATCCCAGGACTTTTACCACCCCCAGAAGCTCAGACAAGTTTTCTACCCGTTATACTGTTGTTGTGATGTAAATATATGTATATGCATTATCTTGAGATAGATGCATGATTGTTATTAGCAAATCTTGCGATATATTGGAGCATGTTGATATGGTATATATGCATGCTTGTTTCGTAATTTTGATATCTAAGTGTTGATTCAATTGCTTATGAGTTGCATAATACCTATGCTAGAGATAAACAGTAGTTGCGTATACCCTTAGTATAGGGGACCCAAGGTGAACATTTTTCTAAACCGGGAGTCGATGTTCCCGAGTATAATATATATATATATATATATTTATATATATATGAATATAGTTTTCAAAACTATTAATCGAATGAGGTTTATTCGATAACTTTATTTTATTTAATGAATATTATTTTGAATATTCATTTGAGGACTTAGGACTCCGTTTATTTTATTAATGAATATTATTATTTGAATATTCATTCGAGAACTTATGACTTCGATTATTTACTAATTATTATTCTTTATTTTATTAAAGAATAATGTGTCGATAATCAAACTCACTTTTGATTATTCAAATAAAGATAGTACTTTCATATAAGTATATCTTTGGTTATTTAATATTCATATCAAGTATAAGTTTTAAAACTTCTACTTCAATTATTTTTATAAAGATTATTCTTTATGGGAATATTATTTAAATAATAATATTCAGATATTTTCTAATATATTGGGACTGATTTATTTTATTAAATCAGCATCACTCCAAACATTCTTAAAAATGTTTTCGAGTCTTCAAAATGATTTTAAAGGTTAGGGCGGATCCCAAAACTCATTTTTATATTTAAGATCCTCCTTTCGAAGGGGATTTAAATACTCGCTCAAAACCTGAGAGATCCGGCTCTGTGGTGTATTTTATATTCGCAACAAGGTTGCTATTTTGATAAAAGAGTTTTTGATTACTTACCCAACACTCGGGAAATAAATTCTTGGAATAAGTTAATCCATTAACAGGCATCGCCTGGGAAATATCAGTGAGTTTTCCTTTCCAACTAGATACGACTTCTTGGTGGAGCCGTATCAACAAGTTTCTACTTGGGGAAAGTGGGGACGAGCTTTATATTTCAGAGTCATGGATTTCATCTGAACTAGGAGTGGCGTAAGTGGTCGAGTGGCGCCAGCCCAACCTTATTATATTGGCACAATTGGCCTGGAAGTTCCGCTAAGACGGTCCATTCCTTAGGAGTCCAGTGTTCGGTTGATAAATAAATCCGACAGGTTCTCCTCTACATGTAGAAAATGGTGGGGTTGCACTACTGCGACTGATCATCGTGAGTGGTCTTCCTGGCGCGGCAAACTCCCGTAATGAGTTCATCATCCAGTTGGATATTTCTACAACACTACCCAGAGCACTTCGATAGAAAGGCTACGACTGGGCGATTGTTGAGTGTTGGCAGAGTCAAACAATTATAATGATGTTTCCCTCAAATGAAGTATCTCGTAACTTCATTTATTTTAAACAACATTTCAAAGATTGAATCTATTCAAGTCTTATCTTGTAGTCTCATCTATGTGATGAACTTTCGAAATTGTTTATACCTTGAACGGTGGTGGTTTAAGTAGTATTCGGAAAAGATATAAGTATATTGGAGTATCTTGTAACTTCATCTTTTCAACTTATATCCAGTTAATGATTATCTTATATATGACAAAGATTTTCAGAAAAACGTTGAGACAAGGTTAGATATATGAGATCACCTTGCAACGATATTTTTATACAGTTATAAACTGGAACTCTGTGGATGTTATACATGTCAGAGGATTTCAAATATTGTGAAAAGTATATATATATGTATATATATATATACTGAATATTTTGCGACTTGGTCGCGTTAAGATATCAGCTTGGTTCATTTCTTTTGACCAAGACTTTCATGAGTACTATGAGAATGCTCATATATTGTTAATCATTATACATATTATTTTGGTGGGCTTGTTGCACACCCTTACTTTCTTCTTTCATCACACAACAACAGATAGAAAAGATGAACAAGACCAAGCTTCCAATTCGCAAGCGGTTAGAAAACGTGCCGCAGTTTTCTGGAAGCGTTGATGCCGCCGTAGCTGAGGTAGGAGCTACCAATAGGCTAGGTTTTCAACTATTGATGAACCAGACTTATGTATAATATGAATTGTAATAATGGCAAGAAATATGTAAATTATTCAGAAACCCTTTTAAGGTGTAACAGTTTATAATTGTGGAATAAAATGACTTGTGTTATTTTTGGTATTCATCTCTGAGACTATAACTTGTGGTGTGTGTGTGTGTATATTGTGGGGTCACAGTACTCAGTAGTTGGTTGACTGTTAAGATTAAGTATTGATAAGGGAAATGGAACTCGTGACAACTCGAATCCCCGACCCCGGATTTGGGGGTGTTATATTTTTGGTTGAACAAAGTAAATTTAATCTTGTAGAGATGATGTGTTAATGCAGTAAATAAACATGCAATAAACAAGAACACAATCTTTTCAAAACTCACTTAATTTTTATATTAAAAATCAAGAATGTTTTGCTACAAAATTTCTAGGCTCTTTATTTAAAGAGCTTACCTTCTTCTTGAGAGAGTTACAAGATTTCTATCTAAATTGTTACTTCTGACTGAAGGACCAGTGTTAACTTTATAGTTTAGTTAACTGCCGGTTTACACAATGTACAATAAGACATGCTATTAGCTTTTCTAAACTGTAACTTGTCATTTCTATTTATTGAAAAGTAACTCTTCCATTTCTGGCTTAGCATATCTTTAGCATCTTGTGATTATCTTGATATTCCTCTGTCTGTTAATCTTCACCATTGATCTTGCACATTCTTCAAGCTGCTTTTTGTAGACTTGTCAATCCAGCTGGTTGGATTATTTGTTGATTGTTTACTTGAATATTGAACTGGTCTGTGATTTTGTACTTTGAGAATTTCCCTCGAGATCTCCAATTAGGCATATAAAGATCTTGGCATCTCTATAAGTATAATGACTTATCGAGATCTCTAATGCTCTAGTGAATTTGACTGATAGAGGTCTCTGAGTTCTTGAATGAAACTTTGGCTTGTCGAGATCTCTCAGCATCACGTCTTCACTTTGATTTATCGACAACTTAGAGTTCTCTAATGAATTTTGACTTATCGATATCTCTGAGTTCTCTAGTGAACTTTGACTTATTGATAACTCAGAGTTCTCTAATGAATGTAGACTTGTCGATAACTCTGAGTTCTCTAGTGAAGAAATGACTTGTCGATATCTCCAACCTTCATGTCTTCTTGACTTGTCGATATCTCTCTGAGTTCTCTAGTAGCTTTCCTGACTTCTCGATAAGTCATTTGGAGTTCTCGAATGACTTCTCTATAACACTAAATCTGTGACTAGTAGATATCTTGACTTAGAGTATTTTTAACCAAACAGATTTATTCAACTCCAAGCTTCTTCTGAGGCATGATCACCTTGATCTTCTTCCAGATAGAATCCTGGCTTAATACTGTTTCAGGAAAAAGACCGCAGTCTGCTTAATCCTGGCTTAAGTGTTACAAGTACAAAATATAAATTTAGATAACAATACAACTTACTTAGGGTTGTCAATATGACTTAGTCTTGTTGAGATACAGACATGTCTTGCACAACAATCTCCCCAATTTATGAGAAGATTGCTTAACACACATTCATGCTTGTTAACAAGACTAACCCCAAGCTTAACAGATTATGAAATGTAACAGTTCATTATTCTTTTTAGATCAGATGTCCATTTAGCTTTGCTTCACACTTTGATCAGGAACACTAATGATGTTGTCATCTTCAGTAATCTTTGACATCATCACTTATATATTACAATCTCCCCCAACTTGTTCATTATGAAATTATGCACAAGTTCTGATTGATGATGTCAAAACTCTAACTAAATGCAGAAGTCAAACTCTCCATTTTGTCTTCTTCTGTGAGTTTAACAAACTTTACTTCTATACATGTCTTCAATATTATCTGCATCAACAAACTTTGTTCTAGCAGCTGAGAATTCTGGAACAATGCCCTTGCTTTTACATAATTCACTCAATGTTGTATTTCTGAATTCTGTCCCATTATCACTTCTCAATCTTTTTACACAGTTGTGATTTTCAGCCTGTTCTTCTATCTTTTTGATGTGTTCAATTATGATGTGTGGAGTTTCATCTTTAGAGTGCATGAACTCTACCCAAGTGTATCTTGAGAAATCATCCACCATCACAAGTGGGCATATTTGTTCCTTGAAATTGATAAGACATTTACTGGCCCAAACAAGTCCATGTGAATAAGTTGTAATTGTGCACTTATAGAATTCACAGTTTTTGACTTGTGACTTGATCTTTTCATTTTTCCTTTCTTACAAGCTTCACAAACTTCAACTTGAGCAAAATCCAATTTAGGCACGTCTCTTACCAGTTCCTTTTTAACCAAGGTGTTAATTGTCTTGAAATTCAAGTGAGACATCTTTTTATGCCATATCTTGCTTTGTTCTTCTGAAGCCTTGGTGTAGAAGCAACAAACACCATCCTTATTTGTTGAGTCCAAGTCTGCAACAAACAAGCTTCCTTTCTTTGCGTCTTTCAGAGCAACTTCATTAGTTTCCTTGTTGATAAAAGTGCCTTCTTCTTTTTTGAATAAAAAATTAAAACCTTTATCTGCAAATTGGCTAACACTTAGAAGATTCACCTCCAGACCAGCTCCAGTGCTACATCATCAATGATAACATTTTCAGAAATAATCTTGCTATATCCCATTGTGAATCCTTTGTTGTTGTCTCCAAAGGTCACCAAAGGGCCAGCTTTCTCCTCAAACTGTGATAGCAGGGTGATAAAATTTATCACCTGTCATATGCCTGGAACATCCACTGTCTATGATCCAGATGACTTTCTTCACTTTGCCCTGCACACAATGAGTTTTAAGTGTGTTTAACAACCCAAGCAGTGTTGGGTACTTTCTTCTTGTTAACTGATTTAACAGAAGTAGAATGAATAGTATCAAATAAAATAGAGTTCAATGACTGTTGTGCATTTTTCCTATCTGATGTAGACCCAATTTTTGTTTCTTTAAGGTCTACTCTCAGTTTGTGTCAACTCTTCATCACTTTCAAGTTACAAGGGATGCAGTCAAACTTGTCACAGAATGAGTAGGGATCATGTGCATCTGCTTCATTGTATTTGCATGCTCCTTCAGTTGGCTTGCTAACAACCTTTTTACAAAGGTGAGTTAGATGATTTATAGAGCTACATCTTTCACACTTCTTTGTTGGAACATCTGCCACATAAGCAAAATTATTGCTTTTGTTTATCCCTATTTTCCCATTTCTATTTTTCTTCTTTTTTCTTGCATCTTCAATCTTTATTTCTTTGACATGAGTCTTGGTGCTTTGATTGTCCATGAGATTTTCTTCAGTCTTAGAAGATCGAGTTGAGTTTGCACTTTTCCTTTCATTATCCTCATCTGCAATTTCTTGCTTGATAATCAACTCTTCTTCACTGAAGATTACTTCACAAGCCTTGAACACAGGTGACCCAGCCTTTTTCAGCATTGCTGGAACATTTTCATTCTCTGTTGCTTTTCATTTGTCACTTGTGTTTTTCTTCTTGCTGTTCAAGGTATCTTAAAGAAGACCAATAACAATGTTTGCACATGGTTTATTTATCTCATGGTACTGACCAAATAATTCAAATACATTCCTCTAGGACTTCAACTTCACTTCATTTTTTTCCAGCTTCTCCCTTAATACTGCTTCAATTTCATTTGCACACTTGAGCTTGTTCTTTAAATATGCATTTTCTTGTTTTAAAGCTTCAAGCTCCACCAACAACAATTCATATTTCTTGCTTCTCAATTTCAAGCTTCTCATTTATCTTTGTTAATCTGCTAACTTCTTCATTAGCAACAACCATGCTTGTGTGGATGTGAAATATTTCCGTGCTCATCTTTTCTACAGTTTCCTTATATTAATTCACATTTAAATCAATGGTGGTAAAAGTTGGTACCTGTGATTTTGATGAGGATGATTCACCTTGCTCCAAATCTATTAGAGCATAATTTTCAACTTCCTCATCATCATTATCTTAATCATCCCAACTCTTTCCCTCTGCAATGTAAGCTTTGCTTTGCTTCTTTTTCAGAAGAGCTTCATACTTTGCTTCCAGTTCAAGATAAGCTTTGTTTTTCTTTGCTTTCTTGGGTTTCCTGCATTCTGTAGCAAAGTGGCCTAGTTCATCAAAATTGAAGCACCTTATCTTAGATCTGTCAACAGATCCAGTTTTGTAGCCATTCTTGCTATCAGAATTGTACTTCCCTTTTTCTTTCCAGCTGTTGTCTTTGTTGAAAGACTGTCCTTTACTCTTGAAGTATCTTGGCTTCTTTACTCTAATATTAGAGAATTTTCTAGACAAATAGGCCATTGACTGATCTAGCTCATCCAGTTCTTCAAGAGTGTAGAACTCATCTTTTTCCAATTCCAGAATGACTTGTTCTTGTGAATCATTTTCTTTGCTCACTTGTTGAGGCAACTGGAGTTTGAGATCTTGGTTCATCATAAGATGTTTGACTTTCATTTACAATTAAAGCACTTGAGCCATCTATGTTAGTCGCTAAACACGTGCTAATATTACACGCAAGTATACGCGTTTGCAGGTAGTATAGAATCTTTTCTAGTTCGTTCCCCCAGAGACTGTATTGGTTAACTAATTAATTCACGCACTTAAGCAATAATGTATGATTATTATTCAATGATAAGACAATAACAAATTGAGGTTATTTATAACTAAAAATTATGCTAACTATTATAACTATGAAATTAAGATTGACTGAATTAATATATATGACAAACATGGGATTTTAACTGCATTAAATACTTCATTCAATATCCTTATTGTTCTCAACCTTATCATGCAATGGTGATGACTAGAGCTGGCCAAATGTGCGGGTTTGAACCGCACATTCGGGACCGATTCGTACGGAAACCGTAAAAAATTCGGATCGTACCGGGCCGGTTCAAACCCGCCCAACTCGCTAAATTACATGAACCGAATACGAATTGGAAAATCATGAACCCGGAACCGCACGAGCCCGCACGAGCCCGCACGAGCCAAGCCCGCACGAGCCCACTCAACCCGCACAGCCCGCACGAGCCCGCACGGCCCGCACGCAACTGTGCTCACGCGCCAGCACTTCTCCTCCCTCCCTGCTGCTTCTGCCGTGCCTGACTCCCTGCTGCTTCCAGTTAACGTTAACCTGCAAGTTAACGGGTTCCACCTCCAACGACAACTTTTATCTCCTTATAAATATATACATATAAACAACAATTTATTCACAATTTCTTCGAACTCAATTTCTGGTTTTCTCTCTCAATCTCAATTTCTCCGACCTCCAACTTCTTTCTCCGACCTCCAACTTCTATTTCTCCGACTTCTTTCTCCGACTTCTTATAATAACCCATTCGCAATTTTCAATTCAACAACAAAGAGGGAGCATTTATAAATTATAAATTCTATTCACGTTTATAACATAAAATGGAACAGGGAAGAGGGAGCATTTCTTCTCAAGGTTCAACCCCGTCCGCTTCGATGCTCCCGCCTCGACCCGGATCGACGTTTAATACCGAAGAAGGTATGTTATTTTCCGTGTTTTTGTGTGTTTTTGATGTTTGATTTTCCGAAAAACTATGAACTTGAGGATTTGAGGTTGAGGTTTGAGGATGAGGACGGAGTTGTTGTTGTTGGTGTTTGAGGATGAGGACGGATTTGTGTGTTATATATATATAATATATTGTTTATTCGTTTTGTAAAATATTTTTTTTAATTGATGGTTGTAAATTGTAATTTCATTTTCTATTCGTTTTTATTCGTTTAATTCATGATTGTAATTTTTTTAATTGGTTATTGTAATTTTATTAATAGATTATAATATTTTTAATCGTTTTTAATTTTATTCGTTTTTTAATTTCTGTAGGTGCTACGAGTTCGAGACAATCATCGCACGTGTGGACATATTTTTCGAAAGAAGCTATGTCGGATAATCCGAATAGATTTAAAGTACATTGTTTGATTTGTGTACAAAATGGTAGACCACAACCACCATTTAGTTATGCTCGAGGGACCGGCACGGGAACACTAAGCCGACATTTGGAGAATATTCACTCTATTACGAAGGCGAGTCACGAAAGCGGAGAAGCACGAAGAGGTCCACAACAATCACAACTCGGTGGTTTTATGACATCAACGAGAGGTGGAGGTATGCCTTTTTCCTATAGAAGAGATAGAATGATAGAAAGTTTTGCTACTTATGTTACACTAGACGAGTTACCATTTTCTCACGGTGAGAGTGATAATTTAGAATATATGATGAAAACTACGATAAATCCGGCATTTAGAAAAATTCCTAGAAACACACTAAAACGGCACACAATAACACAATATCATTGCGCTAGAGCACAATTAATTGAATTTTTTCGAGAATTTGATGGTATGGTTTCGTTAACTAGTGATTGTTGGAGTTCGAGTCAAGGTGAGCCTTATATATGTGTTACCGTTCATTGGATTGGTGTCGATTACATGTTACAAAAACGAATTATTGCATTTGATGTTATGGACGAATCACACACCGGTTATAATATTATGTCTAGAATTTTAGATACAATTAAAGAATTTAATTTGTTTAACAAGGTATTCATAATTTCCTTAGATAATGCTGCTAATAACAACAAATGTATTAATTATATTAGGACCGAAATTCCTTTAGTTTTAGATGGAGTATTTTTACACATTAGATGTTGTGCTCACATAGTTAACTTAACGGCTCAAGTAGGAATTCAACAAATAACTAATTTATTAGAACCTATTAGGAAGGTAATTAAGTATCTACGTTTGGCGGGTAAATATAGGTCTAGGTACAAGAAATTGTGTAAAGAAAATGGACTAAGGCCGAAAAAATGGGGTATCGATTGTCCTACAAGATGGAGTTCGACATATAAATTACTTGTTGAAGCAATTAAATATAAACCCATTATTACCATCTTATATAATGACGATCCAATTCACCAATACGAAGGAGGAATTATTACCGAGGAAGATTGGGAATTAGCATCTACTGTACGTGACATACTTTATTGTTTTGCGCATGCTACTAAAGTTTTTTCTTATGTTTATGAACCAAATGTACACCATTGTATCATTGAATGTGTTAGTATTGTTACTACTTTAAAGGAATACGAAGAAAATGATAATTTTAGTGATATTATTAAGGATATGAAAATTAAATGGATCGAATACTTTACCGAATTTCCGTATATTTATGGTATTGCATGTCTTCTTGATCCCGGTGTTAGGAAGGAAGGTTTAGAAAATATGTTAGAACATTATTATGCTGTGTTAGGAGTTTCATATAATCATGTTTTATATGTAACTAATTGTTTAAATTTGTTGTTTCGTCTTATAGATATGTATGCTCTAAAAACTCAAAGTACTATACCACCAAAGAGTAGTAATACTTCTAGTAGGTTTAGTAGTACCATTTCATCTATACTAACCAAAAAACAAAAATGTAGAATTTCCCAGTCATCTATCGTACCTTCTTCTGCCACTAGTATGGTTCACGAATTTTTTTCATATAGTTATGAGTTAAATGATGATTTTGATATACTAACATGGTGGAAGAATCATGAGTTACAATTTCCAGTTTTAGTAAAAATTGCAAAGGATATTTTAGTTGTCCCAGCTTCTACAATTGCGTCCGAGTCCGCTTTTAGTGCAGACAGAAGAGTGTTAGATGAGAAGAGATCCAGTCTTGCGCCAGACGTTGTAAAAATTTTAGTTTGCAAAAAAGATTGGGATCAAGCCGATAAAAGACAACAAGGAAGAAAAGAAGACTCCGACGATGACGACGAGCCATGGATGACAATGGATACTTCATCCAAATCGGGAACCTCAACTAGCGAACAACTTTAGAACAAATATTTAATGTAATTTTTTTTTAAGTTTTAATATCATTTGATTTGTAATTTTTTAATGTTTGATACGGTTTGTTCCGTTTTTTAGAGAGAGAGGAGTCCTCTCACATTATTTGTAATTTTTTTAAATTAATAAAATTTATAAGAGGTACCGTCCTCTTTTTAACCAAAAATTTAAAATAATAAAATTAATTGATTACAAATATAATATTTTGAATAAATTATGTGACATAATAGAAAATAATGTTACATTTTGTTATTTATTTTTTATTAATTGATTACTAATTTCGAGTTATTATTGCTCGAGTTTTCAGGAATTATTGTTGTAAGGATCTCAATTATACAGCCCGCACACGGCTCGCCCAGCCCGCACACACGGCTCGCCCAACTCACGAATTCAACCCGCACATCCCGCACACACGGCTCGCCCGCGAATTTGTTCGGTTCGTTCGGTTCGGTTACGAGTCCTGTTTTAACGGTTCAAACCCGGCCCGAGCCCGGTTCGTAATTCAGCGGTCCGGTTCAGTGTTTAATTACCGAGTATTCAACCCGTGTGCGGCCCGGCCCGGCACGCACGGACCGCACACTTGGCCAGCACTAGTGATGACACTAATCAGACAACACGAAACGGATAAATGCCAACTTTCGTTGCACGAGTACCATACTACCAGATATCCACAAAAGAGATAGAAGCTGAATAGACACCAATTATATTGAGACCCTATATGTCTATAGAATTTGACAACATAACGGTTTAAGCACAATATCTATCTTGATTACACATGGCAAGTAAGATGGGTAAAATTACCTATGAATCATGCATAACAATAATACATGAACCTATGCTAGCATGACAAGTTCTAAATCCTTAAATTCACCTTCGCTTCATTAAGAATTAACACACTATCTTATAAGTTTGTGACGCTCATAAGACGAATACGCACAACCAATACTAGGATATCAATCAATCACCACATACTAAAGCATCAAAACAATTTAACTAAAGAAATCCATAAATAAATCGCTAGAACCCCACGATAATGATTAGCCCATGATCAGACTCATCATCAACGTGGGTTCCGATGAAAGCATGGTATAACAAACGTAGTCTTTTTAACGAATAAATAAAACAAAGTACAAACAAGAGTAAAGGTTTACAAGTAAAAAAACTAGCATCCAAATATAACTTAAAACAAAGATTCACAAGTAAAAACAAGATCTTCTTCGCCTTCGTTGAATTGTGCTAAAAACGGTCTTCTTACGGCTCTCCTTGATATGTCTCTGGCTTGATATATCTTTATATTTATTAAAAATGACCTAGAGATGTTTATATAGCAGCCCCATGCAGTGTAGAATTCTTTCTCTCAGAAACCAAGTAGAAACAGGATTCTGTCATCCCGAGATGGCGCGGCCGCGCGCTAGCTCTCTGTACTTTAAGCGCCGCGCGCTGGGCTTCTGCCAAAAAAAATTTTCTTCATTTTTCTTGCAGCTTCGAGCCGGCTTTCAATGAGGTTTTATTCCAACACCACCTTGACACCAAATTAGCACCATAACAATGCTAATTCACCTGATTACCTAGATAATGCGTGAAATGCAAAAACACTCGAAAACACGTTAAAACACTTAACAACTTGAGTACAAACACATCAATTCAAATCTTATTAGAGCATTATAAAGTGTCATAAATGCCACTCAACATACCCCCAAACTTGAATCGATGTTTGTCCTCAAGCATAAACAGACTCAAAGAATAAGAAAATAAAAATGCATGAATGCAACTAATATGAATGCAACGATCCCAATAGAATAACTAAACCAATCGACAAGCAATATATCAACAAATGCAGTTACTCGCATAAAGATCAGTTAAATCATACAAATCAACTTACAAACTAGAGACGTGCGTGTGTGCAGATGCTTACAGATATACTATCGCAACTAGATCGACAATCATGACTCACTACTTATCAAGACAATCGCAAGTTTATAAACAGTATAAAACTAGACTCAAAATAACTTATAACACTTCAATTCTATATCGAAGTTTAACATGGATTCATGCTTTTATTCTCAATAAAATAATATCAGTATGCTTATTTGATCGTGCAATAAGTGAGTTCCACAAAAGACTTATACAATAGTACCCATGTAGCGAGCGTTAGGTTAGCGGATCCCAGACTATAAAAGCCTTAGGTCACTAGGCACAAAGTCCCTAAGAACTTAATAACTCGAGTACTAAAGAGTCCACTCGTGATCAATTATACATAACACTTATTCTTTTCTTTTTTTTTATATTTTTTTTCTACGAATTTTGGAATGAGTGCATTTCGCTCCATCTCATCCAAACCTAGACTACTCATATAAATATGAGACGGCTACTAGCCATTTGACACCTAGCCACACAACTAGCAATGAACTTCAATTTCCTCCAATTTTAAAATATCCATGTCTTTTATTATTAGGAGAATATCCTAAATTCTAAATATAAACAAGCGATTATACCTCAACAAAACAACAAACCATGACTATGATCTAGCACTCTAGCAACCTATAAGACTTAGTGATATTCAAGTGTCTCTAGCATGCAAATAAACTTACTACGACTTAACATCTCTAAACACGACATCACTACACTAACATCAATATCACAAGTCAGTCGGGAAAAATTATCTCAGGGATCATGTTATAATGTAAAAGCATAAAAACTATATGAACAAAATAACATAAAACTATCAAAATAAATAAACTATATGGAAAAATGTGCAAACTATATGAACTAAACTATCATGAATATGTAAACTATATGAGACTCACACAAAAACATATTCCTTCAATTACTACTCCCAAACTTAAAATATTCACTGTCCTCAGTGAAGGTAATAGTAAGGAATCAGGAATTCCTAATCAGAATGCTCACCCTCAGCGGGTGGAGTGTCAGGCGCGTCTGGAGGCGGATACACAGAATCCTCACCAAAAACTGGCCACTGGATGTCAACACTGGTGGCTCTGAAAGCTGTCCCAAGTGCCTGGGTGAGATCGTGTGCAAACCGACTATGGATGTCATGTATCGCATCCATCCTCCTAGCTAGACGCCTATACTGCATCGAGCTTAAACCAACTCCAATATCTGCTCCTGCTGGCTCCTGCTGCTGCTGCTCCGACGAACCAGCCTCCTCTCCTAACTGAGCTCTCCACGCTGCTCTACTTGCTTTCTGCGTATCACCAACATACATCTGATCGCGGGGCACACCTCCTGGCAGATGATCAAATGTGTAACCAAGCCCCTTAGGATCAGGCTTACCTCCTCCCCACTCAACCATGTTGTGCAACATAGAACTTTCAATAGGAGCACTGGAAAACTGAAGCTCCTCATGTGCAGGCCAATGAACACCAACTGCCACGCACAACTTTGTCATAACGGACGCGTACGAAATAGTACCTGTAATACCTCCCCTAAAAAATCTCAGAATCCCCTGATATATCACCATCCCCAAATCAATGTAATCACCCTGAAGAATACCCCAAAGCAGACGAGCACGCTCCACAGTAATCTCATGCACATGCGAAGATGACATGATGTTAGCACACATAAACGAGTTCCAAGCCCATGCAAACCAGTTTATTCACAATGCAGGGAACGTGGAGTAATCAGTAGTTCCCCTCTTGAACTTTCAGTGAGTCTCAGGCACACACAAAGTCATAACGATCAGATCCAAATCAAAGTCCTCCGGAGTCTTATCATTTCAAGTGTCCTAAACCACCTTTCTCGCGGGATACTCAATCACTGTCTTGATAGCATCAGCACTGTACTCTACAGTCCTTCCCCTCACCACTGTGAAACCATTTTTCTCCACCTTGGCATTCGCATAGAACTTTCACACAACACTCATGGGCACAGCAGCGGGCACCTCATAAAAAGAAACCCATCCCATCTCGAGAATCATCTCTAACAGCTTACCATCCTTCCCTGCTGGTAGAAACCCTCGCTCCTTAGCAATAGGCTTCGAGAGAAGCCTCGTGTACTCCTCTTCAGCCTCAGGAGTAGAAAACCTGGGCCTCACACCACCCGCAGATGAAGAGTCGATGGTGCTGCTATCTACTTGCATTCTTTGCCTCTTCGGTGCCATCGGGATTGAAGAAGAGAGACTAAAAGCTTAAATATTTAGAGAGAATTTGTGTTTGAGAGTTTGTGAATTGGTGGAGAAGTTGTGTATAAGTGTGTGTATTTATAGGTGTAAATGTGTGAATTCTATAAGGAATAAAAGTGGGAATTGATTGTGGGAATCGTGGGAATAATGGAATTGATTATGAGAGGGAATTATGGGATGTGGAAGAGTAAAAATTGGGTTAGAAGTTATTTTTGATTAAAAGTCCCGAAATTACCTTATAAATATGCTGTTTTATTTATTTTTTTAAACAGGAACTCGGCGCGGCCATGCACTAGGACAGCGCGGGCGCGCTCACTCTTTGGAAAATCGGCGCGGTCGTACTCTAGATCAGCGCGGGCGCACTTGGTTACTGGAAAAATGGCGCGGCCGCGCGCTTGGTCAGCGCGGGCGCGCCTAGCTTCTGTAGTTGGCCCTGATTTTTTTTCTTTTTCTATTTTTTTTTGTGATTTTCTCCTTTCTTCTTACTTCCTCTACTTACTAATGTATAACAAACTTGGGTTGCCTCCCAAGAAGCGCTTCTTTTTCGTCGCTAGCTGGACGTAGAATCCCTAGCTCAAATGGACAATAAAACGGTACTAACCACCTCGCGGTTTGTCATGTCACCATAATAATGCTTCAACCTCTGACCATTTACCTTGAATGCTTAGCCCAGATCATTCTCAAAAATTTCCATCGCTCCATGTGGAAACACAGTTTTGACAATAAACGGCCCTGACCATCTTGACTTCAACTTTTCGGGAAAAAGACCGAGACGAGATTTAAACAAAAGAACTTGTTGCTCCGGCACAAATGATTTGAGCATTAGACACCGATCGTGCCACCTATTGACTTTTTCCTTGTACATTTTGTTGTTCTCATAAGCTTGAAGTCGAAATTCGTCGAGTTCATTCAATTGAAGCATCCTCTTCTTTCCAGACGCATCCAAGTCCAGATTCAACTTCTTCAAAGTCCAATATGCCTTATGCTCGAGCTCCACAGGCAAATGATATCCCTTACCATAAACCAACTAAAATGGTGACATTCTCAATGGAGTTTTGTAAGCTGTTCTATAAGCCCAGACAGCTTCATCAAGCTTCAAAGACCAATCTTTCCTCGATGGACACACCACTTTCTCTAAGATGCACTTGATCTCTCTGTTAGACACCTCAGATTGACTATTTGTCTGAAGATGATAAGTCGTAGCAATGCGATGATTCACATATACCTTTTTATCATAGCAGTGAACTTGCGATTGTAAAAATGCGACCCCTCATTAATGATTATGACTCTTGGAGTTCCAAACCTTGTGAATATCTGCTTGTGAAAAAAATTAAGCACCGCTTTCGTATCGTTCGTTGGCAACGCATTAACTTCAACCCATTTTGACACGTAATCAACTGCCAACAAGATATATTGATTGTTACAAGATGAGACAAATGGCCCCATGAAGACAATTCCCCAAACATCGAAGACCTCAACCTCGAGAAGCACATTAAGAGGCATCTCATCCCTCTTAGACATATTACCCACACGTTGACATCGATCACATTTCAAAATGAACTAGTGAGCATCTTTAAACAATGTCGGCCAAAAGAAACCTGCTTGAAGAACACGAGCTGCTGTCTTTTCTCCACCATAATGTCCTCCATAAGCCGTTGAGTGGCAATATCGCAAGATCCCCTCCGTTTCGCTGTAAGGAATACATCTCCTGATGATTTGGTCAGCTTCTTATCAAAAAAGAAATGGTTCATCCCACATATACCACTCCACTTCATGTAGAAACTTCTTCCTTTGAGCATAAGATAAGTCGGGAGGCATGATATTACTCACAAGGTAGTTCACAATGTCTGCGAACCACGGTTATTCTTCTTGCACTCCAAACAGCTGCTCATCGGGAAAAGATTCATTTATCAATGTCTTATCCAATGAAGTAGCATTAGGATTCTATAAACGCGAGAGATGATCAACGACTTGATTTTCAGTCCCCTTTTTATCCTTGATCTCTAGTTCAAATTCTTGAAGTAAAAGAACCCATCTAATCAACCTAGGCTTCGAGTCCTTCTTTGAGACTATATATTAAATTGCAGTGTGATCAGTAAAAACTGTTACCTTAGTCCCAAGTAGATAAGATCAAAATTTCTAAAAAACATAGATAATAGCTAAAAGTTCTTTGTCTGTAGTAGTATAATTCAGTTGAGCATCATTTAGGGTCTTACTAGCGTAGTAGACCACATGAAATATGTTGTTCTTCCTCTGCCCAAGAACTGCTCCAACTGCATAGTCACTTGCATCGCACATCATCTCAAAAGGTTCATTCCAATCAGGTACAGTTATGACTGGTGCCGTGATTAAACTCTTCTTCAATGTCTCAAAAGCTGTAAGGCACTCATCATCAAACTTGAAAGGAACATCTTTCTCTAAAAAACTGCACAACGGCTTTGAAATCTTAGAGATGTCTTTGATAAAACGCATGAACAAACCCGCATGACCAAGAAAACTGTGAATTTCCTTAACAGAATTAGGTGGAGGAAGATTCTCAATGACCCCCACCTTGGCCTTGTCCACCTCTAGACCTTTACTAGAAACCTTGTGCCCAAGAATAATGCCCTGACGCACCATAAAGTGACATTTCTCCCAATTGAGAACCAGATTGGCCTCAACGCACCTCTTGATAACGTATCTAAGATTTTGCAAGCATTTATCAAAAGAATCGCCAAAGACTGAGAAATAATCCATGAACACTTCCACATTCTGGCCAATCATATCAGAAAAGATGGCCATCATATATCTCTGAAATGTGGCTGGTGCACCACACAGACCAAAAGAAACTCGTCTGAAGGCGAAAGTACCAAATAGACAAGTGAAGGTAGTTTTCTCCTGATCTTCTGGAGCAATACAAATCTGATTGTAACTTGAATAACCATCCAGAAGACAATAATACTCATGACCGGCCAACTTGTCAAGTATCTGATCAATGAAGGGCAAAGGGAAGTGATCCTTCCTAGTGGCTTTGTTTAGCTTCCTGTAGTCCATGCAAACTCTCCACCACATGACTGTTCTAGTAGGAATAAGCTCATTCTTCTCATTTGCTACCATAGTAATTCCACCTTTCTTTGGCACACATTGAACCGAACTTACCCATGAACTGTCAGAAATAGGTTAGATGATCCATGCATCTAGCCACTTAAGAATTTTCTTCTTCACTACCTCCTTCATGATTGGATTGAGTCTTCTTTGCTGCTCGACTGTAGGCTTGCTACCTTCCTCTAGAAGAATTTTATGCATGCAGTAAGAAGGGCCGATTCCCTTGATATCTGCTATAGTCCATCCAATTATCGATTTGAACTCTCTCAGAATCCTCAAAAACTTTTCCTCATCACTACCTGAAAGGCCAGATGCAATAATAACAGGCAGAGTAGATGCATCATCTAAAAACGCATACCTCAAATGCTCAGGTAAAGGATTAAGCTCAAGAGTGGGAGCTTCCTCAATAGATGGCTTGAGGCGCTTAGGAGCTTTGTTCAATTCCTCCATTCCAAGAGATTCAAAAGGCATATCTATCTTCCTCTTCCAGGGAGAAGCATTCAAATACTGTAATTGTTCTTCACCTTCGTCATCTTCACTATCCGAATTCCCCAACAAGGCTTTTTCTAAGGCATCGGACCTTAGCAATTGATCAAGTTCTGATATGACCACCGAATCGACCAACTCCACTTTTAAGCACTCCTCATTATCAGTAGGAAATTTCATAGCATTGAATACATTAAAAGTCACGTCCTGATCTAGAACTCGCATTGTGAGCTCACCTTTCTGCACATCAATCAAGGTTCGTCCAGTCGCCAAGAAAGGTCTCCCCAAGATTATGGGAATCTTCTTATACTCCTCGAAATCAAGAATGACAAAATCAGCAGGGAAGATGAGTTTATCAACCTTGACCAAGACATCCTCTACAATACCTCGCGGATATGTAATAGAACGGTCGGCCAACTGCAAGGTCATATAAGTCGATTTTGGATCAGGCAAGTCCAACTGCTTGAAGAATGACAAAGGCATCAGATTGATGCTAGCTCCCAAGTCACATAAGCATCTGTCAAAAGACACTTTTCCTCCATGAGAGCAACTGTCTCTAAATCATCTAGCTTCACTTTCCGAGAGAGAATACCTTTCATAAACTTTGCATAACTAGGCATCTGCTCAAGAGCCTCAGCGAATGTTATGTTGATATGAAGTTTCTTGAACACCTCCAGAAACTTCTCAAATTGTTTGTCCAGCCTTTTCTTCTGCAGCCGCTTGGGAAAAGGCGGTGGAGGATAAATCTGCTTCTCCCCTGTATTACCCTCAGGAGGAGTGTGCTCAACAGTAGTCTTCCTTGGTTCCACTTCTACTTCCTGCTGCTCTACTTCTTTCTCAGCCTCAGCTTCTTAGTCAACACTTGAGTTTGTTTGGGATTCGCAACCTTTCCAGACCTTAAAGTGATAGCCTTTACTTGATCCTTAGCTTCCTTTTTTCCTGGAACTTCAGTGTCACTAGGTAGTGTACCAGGCTGATGATTTAGCAAGGCATTGACATTTTTCCCAATTTGATTTTCCAAGGTCTTGATAGAAACGGCTTGACTCTTGCACATAAGCTTCAACTCCTCTAATTCATATTTTTCATTGGCTTGTTGCAGCTGGAGTTGTTATCTTGGTGCATATTACGGTTGCTGAAAACCAGGGGGGTTGTACTGCTTAGCTAGATACTGTTGATAAGGCTGTTGAACCGCATTTTGAGTGTTTCTCCAACTGAAATTAGGATAATTGCGGTTGTTGGGATGATAAGTGGTTGGCACAGGTTGTTGCGAACGCTGAAAGTTGCATTTTCGTATTTAAAAGCTTCAAGCTCCACCAACAACAATTCAGTTTCTTGCTTCTCACTTTCAAGCTTCTCATTTATCTTTATTAATTTGTTAACTTCTTCATTAGCAGCAACCATGCTTGTGTGGGTGTGAAACATTTATGTGCTCATCTTTTCTACAGTTTCCTTATATTGATTCACATTTAAATCAATGGTGGTAAGAGTTGGTACCTGTGCTTTTGATGAGAATGATTCACCTTGCTCCAAATTTATTAGAGAATAGTTTCCAACTTCCTCATCCTCATCATTATCTGAATCATCCCAACTCCTTCCCTCTGCAATGTAAGCTTTGGTTTGCTGCTTTTTCAGAAGAGCTTCATACTTTGCTTCCAGTTTAAGATAAGTTTTGATTTTCTTTGCCTTCTTGGGTTTCATGCATTCTGTAGAAAAGTGGCCTAGTTCATCACAATTGAAGCACCTTATCTTTGATCTGTCAACAAATCCAGTTTTGTAGTCATTCTTGCTATCAGAATTGTACTTCCCTTTTTCTTTCCAGTTGTTGTCTTTGTTGAAAGACTGTCCTTTACTCTTAAAGTATCTTGGCTTCTTTACTCTAATATTAAAGAATTTTCTAGACAAATGGGCCATTGACTGATCTAGCTCATCCATTTCTTCAAGAGTGTAGAACTCATCTTTTTCCAATTCCAGAATGACTTGTTCTTGTGAATCATTTGTTCTTTGCTCACTTGTTGAGGCAACTGGAGTTTGAGATCTTGGTTCATCATAAGATGTTTGACTTTCATTTACAATTAAAGCACTTGAGCCATCTATGTTAGTCTCTAAACACACACTAATATTACACGCAAGTATACGAGTTCGCAAGTAGTATAAAATCTTTTCTAGTTCGTTCCCACATAGACTGTATTGGTTAA
This sequence comes from Apium graveolens, assembly GCF_009905375.1. Classification (NCBI taxonomy): domain Eukaryota; kingdom Viridiplantae; phylum Streptophyta; class Magnoliopsida; order Apiales; family Apiaceae; genus Apium; species Apium graveolens. The sequence goes on from NW_027420396.1 coordinate 156,625, forward strand.
CTAATTAATTCACGCACTTAAGCAACAATGTAAGTTTATTATTCAATGCTAAAATGATAACAAATTGAGGTTGTTTATAACTAAGAAATACGCTAATTATTATAACTATGAAATTAAGATTGACTGAATTAATATATATGACAAACATGGGATTCTAACTTCATTAAATACTTCATTCAATAGCCTTATTGTTCTCAACCTTAACATGCAATGATGATGACACTAATCAGACAACACGAAACTGATAAACGCCAAATTTCGTTGCACGAGTACCATACTATCAGACATCCACAAAAGAGATAGAAGCTGAATAGACACCAATTATATTGAGACCCTATATGTCTATAAAATTTGACAACATAACGGTTTAAGCTCAATAGCTATCTTGATTACACAGGGCAAGTAAGATGGGTAAAATTACCTACGAATCATGCATAACAATAACACATGAACCTATGCTAGCATGGCAAGTTCTAAATCCTTAAATTCACTTTCGCTTCATTAAGAATTAACACACTATCTTATAAGTTCGCAACGCTTATAAGATGAATACGCACAACCAATACTAGGATATCAATCAATCACCACATCCTAAAACATCAAAACAATTTAACTAAAGAAATCCATAAATAAATCCGCTAGAACCTCACGATAATGATTAGCCCATGATCAGACTCATCATCAACGTGGGTTCCGATGAAAGCATGGTATAACAAACGTAGTCTTTATAACGAATAAATAAAACCAAGTACAAACAAAAGTAAAGGTTCACAAGTAAGAAAACTAGTATCCAAATACAAATTAAAACAAAGATTCACAAGTAAAAACAAGATCTTCTTCGCCTTCGTTGAATTATGGTAAAAACGGTCTTCTTACGGCTCTCCTTGATATGTCTCTGGCTTGATATATCTTGATATTTATTAAAAATGACCTAGAGATGTATATATAGCAGCCCCATAGAGTGTAGAATTCTTTCTCTCAGAAACCAAGTAGAACAGGAATCTGTCATCCCGACACGGTGCGGGCGCTTTATCAGCGCGGGCGCGCTGGCTCTCTGTACTTCCAGTATTTTGAGATACCATATAGAACTTCCAGTGTTATTCTGATCAAGCCTCTCCCTTCCCTGATTGCTGAGATTTTCTGTTCCAAATGATCAGGGAGAGTAAGCAAGAACATTAGGTTCACTTCTTCAGCTTCATAGTATTTATCATAAAGTTGCAAGTCATTTATCAGCTTATTGAATCTTTCAAACACTTCGGTAATGCTTTCCTTTGGCTTTGCCATAAAACCCTTATACTGTGAAATCAGTATTCTTCTTTAGTTTGACCTAACTTCGTCAGTTCCCTCACACAATATCTCTATCTTTTTCCCAGATCTGTTTTGCAGTGTCACAGTTGACAATGTTGTTATACATTACATTGTCAAGTGACTCAATTAAGATTAACTGCAAACCACTATCTAGGGAGACTTTCTCTTTCTCAGGCTCAGAGTATTCTGCAGGGTCCTTGGAGCATAATGAGATAGAATAACCATATCTTCATCTGTAGATTCCTCAACTCTAACCATAAGAGTGAAGGGCCCATTTTTGAGGATCTGAATGTAGAGTGGATTGGACATCCTGATAAACAACATTATTTTCTTTTTTCAAAGAGTGTAGTTAGCTTTGTCAAAGGTAGGAATTTTGATGCTACTGATTTTCCTGTGTATTCATTCTTCCAAGATCTTGAATATGTTTACATTTAGATTTTGCTCTGATACCACTTGTTAGAAAATGAATAACACACCGGGGGGTGAATATGTTTTACTGTTTTTGAGCTTTTCTTGAATATTTTTTGTTGAACAAAGTAAATTTAATCTTGTAGAGATGATGTGTTAATGCAGTAAATAAACATGCAATAAACAAGAACACAATCTTTTCAAAACTAACTTAATTTTTATATTAAAAATCAAGAATGTTTTGTTAAAAAATTTCTAGGCTCTTTGTTTAAAGATCTTAGCTTCTTCTTGAGAGAGTTACAAGATTTCTATCTAAATTGTTACTCCTGACTGAAGGACCTATAGTTTAGTTAACTGCTGGTTTACACAGTGTACAATAAGACATGCTATTATCTTTTCTAAAATGTCACTTGTCATTTCTATTTATAGAAAAGTAACTCTTCCAATTCTGGCTTAGCATATCTTTAGCATCCTCTGATTATCTTGATCTTCCTCTGTCAGTTAATCTTCACCATTGATCTTGCACATTCTTCAAGCTGCTTTTTGTAGACTTGTCAATCCAGCTGGTTGGATTGTTTGTTGATTGTTTATCTTGAATATTGAACTGGTCTGTGATTTTGTACTTTAAGAATTTCACTCGAGATCTCCAATTAGGCATATAGAGATCTTGACATCTTGATAAGTTTAATGACTTATCGAGATCTCAAATGCTCTAGTGAATTTGACTTATAGAGGTCTCTGAGTTCTCGAATGAAACTTTGCTTGTCAAGATCTCTCAGCATCATGTCTTCACTTTGACTTATCGACAACTTAGAGTTCTCTAGTGAATTTTGACTTATCGATATCTCTGAGTTCTCTAGTGAACTTTGACTTATCGATAACTCAGAGTTCTCTAATGAATGTAGACTTGTCGATAACTCTAAGTTCTCTGGTGAAGAAATGACTTGTCGATATCTCCAACCTTCATGTCTTCTTGACTTGTCGATATCTCTCTGAGTTCTCTAGTAGCTTTCCTGACTTCTCGATAAGTCATTTGGAGTTCTCGAATGACTTCTCTATAACACTAAATCTGTGACTTGTAGAGATCTTGACTTAGAGTATTCTTAACCAAACAGATTTATTCAACTCCAAGCTTCTTCAAAATTCTTCTGAGGCATGATCACCTTGATCTTCTTCCAGACAGAATCCTTAGGCTTAATACTGGTTCTAGAAAAAGACTACAGTCTGCTCCTTTGTATTTTTACAGACTTTAAGTATTATAAATACAAAATACAAATTTAGATAACAATACAACTTACTTAGGGTTGTCAATATGACTTAGTCTTGTTGAGATACAGACATGTCTTGCACAACAATCTCCCTCAATTTGTGAGAAGATTGCTTAACACACATTCATGCCTATTAACAAGACTAACCCCAAGCTTAACAGATTATGAAATGTAACAGTTCATTATTCTCCTTAGATCAGATGTCCATTTATCTTTGCTTCATACTTTGATCAGGAACACTAATGATGTTGTTATCTTCAGTAATCTTTGACATCATAACTTATATATTACAATCACCAAGTTACATGATAAAGAGATAAACAAATAAATAAAATATTTCTAGTCTAATCTCATACTTCTTCATTTCGCAATCCAGTATCTTTGAATATCTTCAGTTTAGCATGAAAATGAAAATACTTCTTTGTTCTCTAAAACCTGAATTAGGCTGCCACATTCCATTTGCATACAATCAACGAATGTGACTGTCAAGTCACTATCAACTGCTCTTTTGAATTTGATCATCCGTTGAAACTTTGGTTGATCATCCGTTGAAACTTCTTTGGATCATCCGTTGAAACTATGGTTGATCGTCCGTTGAAACTTAATAAAATATTCGTTGAGATTGGCAGTTAACTCTATTTCATTTATACAAGATTACAAGGCATCTAATATTTACAATTAGCCAATCTATCTTGCATATCAATCAAGTAGTCAACATGACTTAAACATTCTACATCTACTTCCCTAAGGCATTACAATATGCAGAAATGTGCTACTAAACTTATTGTTAAATAAGTTACTCTTTCAACGGATGTTGAAATTGATCATCCGTTGAAATCTACAAATACACTAAATAATATCTACTAAGTGTTTTGTTTAACTTATCATCAAGTTCATAACATATTCTTAACAACAACTTGGCTTTCTGTCAATACTGTGCACTTAACATGTACTCTTTTTACTTCAAATGCATCTGTAAGTCAATGAATTATTGACTCAGGTGCTACAGATCTCATCACTTCAATATTTTAATCAATCATGTTCAAAGGAATGCCTTGTTGCACCTTTCCAATGATAACACAATAACTGTTACTCGTGTTGGCAATGTGTCCCTCAGTTCTGGTCTTGTTCTAAAAAAAAAGTACCATGTGTTTCTGGATTTAGGTATAATCTCTTGTCAATTATAAAATCGTTAAAGAACACTAATCTTATAGATATTTTCTCTGGTGCATCATGTTACCTTCAAGACCCTACCCAGAGGAGGGAGTTAGAGACTGGTAAAGTGAAAGATGGCTTATATGTCCCCAACCCTCGGTTGATGTCATCCAATTCTTTTTCAGAGTCTCCATTGTCTTAGTGTAATAGTATCTCTACTACTAGTGTACCTTCTGAATTTTGGCATTCCAGATTGGGGGCATGTCCCAGTTTCAATTTTAAATCAGCTATCTGTAAAATGAACTTCTAATTTTCAGGATTGTGATTCTGGTCATTATGCTAAACAATCTATTTTACCATTTTCAACTATTATTCTGTGACAACTGAGTTGTTCAGCTTAATACATGTTGATATGTGGGACCCTATTCAAGGGCCACCAGGGATAATTGCACACAATTTTTGACAATTATTGAGGATACATCCAGAACAACTTGGGTGTTCGTTTTTAAACATAAATCAAAAGTGCCTTCTCTTCTCATGATTTTTAAAATCATTTTGGTAAATCTTTCAAAGTTTCTCATATAGATAATGGGACTGAGTTTCTAAATAAGGAATTATCATCTACTATAACAAGCCTGGGTATCTTGCATCAGAAAAGTTGTGTATACACACCATACCAGAACGAAAAATAGAGCGTAAACACAAACATCTTTTAAATACAGCTCATGCTTTTCTTTTTCATGCTTATTTACCTGTGCATTTTTGGGGTGATTGCCTTTTGACTGCAACTCATCTCATTAATCGATTACCTACTGTCATGCTTCGTGGTAAATCTCCTTATCAGCTTTTATTCAACAAGTTGCATGATCGTGAGAGTCTACGTGTGTTTGGCTCATTATGTTATGCTTCTACAGCTCCTAAATTCTCTGATACATTTTCTCCTTGAGCTGTCAAATGTGTTATGCTGGGCTATCCTTATGGCCAAAAGGGGTATCGCTTACTTGACCTATCCACCAAAAAGGTCTTTGTTTTCCGCAATGTTCAGTTCTTAGAATATGTTTCACCTTTTAAAGATATCACTGTAAGTGTGCCTTATCAATTGTTTACCAACATAACTTGTTCTGAAGATGATCCTTTACATCTACTACCTGGTACATTTATTTCTCCAAATACGTATTCTGAGCCTACATAAACAGATTTTGTGCCTCTTGATGCTCTATCAGATGAGCTTCTGACCTCTATTGATCTATTTATGCTCCCTCTATATCTATACCTATATCCACTCAACCTACTCAAACCAGGTATGTTCCCACAAAGCATACTATACAGGTTTACCTAGTCAGTTTGTTTCCAAAGCCAATAACTGTGCTACTTTTCCTGACACTTATAGTATGATACATTTACTCCTGATTATACACATTTCATTCCAAATGTATCTAAGATTCCTGAGCCAATGTCCTATCACCAAGCAGTTGAGAGTGTTGAATGTTGTATTTCAATTGCCTCTGAATTGGCTGCCTTAGAGGCCGATGACACTTGGGATGTCGTTTTCTTACCTAAAAATAAAAAATTAGTGGGGTGTAAGTGGATATGCAAAGTCAAGAATCTTCCTACTGGTGAAGTAGAACGCTATAAGGCACGTCTTGTGGCTAAGGGTTTACGCAAACGCAAACAGAGGGTGTCAATTATTTTGAGACATTCGCTCATGTTGCAAAGATGCCTTCATTCCGTACATTATTATCTATAGCAGCAACTAAACATTGGGTGATTGATCAGTTGGATGTCAGCAATGTATTTCTTCACAGAAATTTAGAGAAGGATGTGTATATGGCTTTACCTCCAGGATATATCCCTTCCTCTTCAATTCAAGAGAAATATCTTAGTTAGAGATTGGTTTGCAAGCTCAAGAAATCATTATATGGCCTTAAACAAGCGCCTCATCAATGGTTTCTTAAGTTTTATGCTGCTTTAGTATAATTCGGTTTTATTTAGTTTGTAAGTAATCACGCTCTCTTCATATTTTTTGCTGGCACATCTTTTGTCACTTTATTAGTCTATATAGACGACATGGTGTTAACTGGTAATGATGCGTCACTTATGTCTCAAGTAAAACCATTTTAAAGTTCTCGTTTTAAAATTAAAGATTTGGGTACTTTAAAGTACTTTCTGGGCATGGAATTAGCTCGATCTGCAGTTGGTATCTACTTGAACCAGCGTAAGTATACATTGGATCTTCTTAAAAATGTTGGTTTCATCCTCTTATCTGGTTCCTGTGGAACAAAATCATCAATTACTTGCATCTAATTAGACTTCTACTATTCATGATGTGTCTCTCTATAGACGTCTTATTGGTCATTTGATTTATCTCACTATCTCTCATCCGAACATTGCTTATAATGTCCATGTTTTAGCTCATTTTATGGCTGCTCTAAAAAATTTCTCATTTGCAAGCTGCTTACAAACTTTTGTGGTATATCAAGTGATAACTCCGGTGAGCGGGCGGCTCCGTCCGACGGCGTTCCTGGACCTTCTATGCGTGGATGAGGTGTAGCTGCTGGTTGGGCGCCTGCAAAACAACACCGGAAGGGGGGTTTGGCTCCCACAGCGCCTCCGGTGTGAGAATGAGAACAGACTTTGGAGAAGATGAAGGTATGTATGTGTAATGTAGAGGCTGCTGTGTGTGTATGGATGTGTGTCTGTGATGGCTGCTGTGTGTTTATGAGTGAGTGTGTAAGAGTAAATATTTTCCCACCCCTAAACCCTTCAGTCTTGGGGGCATATATAGCCCCAAGGTAGGGTTTAGGGATAGTTACCTCTAAGTCTGGGCCGTTGGATCTTGGGACCAGAGGACGCCTGGCTTGGGTGGATTGCTTACACGTGTCCAGGGGAGGACCACCTCCAGAGTGTCCTAACGGCCCCTGACACGCGCCGTGCTTATCTGGTGCGCTGGTTGTTGATAGCTGTCATAGTCACGTGCCCACGTACCTTTGCTTGGCGGGTTGTGGGATGTGCATGTGCTTGCTGGGACCTCCCTCACTGTGGTTTTAGTCCTGATCCGGATCCGGGTATGCAGGCGGATCCGGATCTGGGAAGTAGGATAGGCCCGGGCCTGGGCTCATGTGCTTGATTGGCCTGGGAGAGGGGGGTCTTAGCAGGTCGGTTGAGCCTTCCTCCCTTTAGTCCAGGTTGACGCCTACCCGGGTCTCTTATACCCTATCATTTGCCCCCACTCCCTTATGCAGATTTTCTGGATGAGGGAGTAGAGTAGGGTTGCATATTTGGCTTTAGTAAAAAATTTCTGCTCCCGGTTGTCCCCCAATCCGGATCTGATGTAATGGATACCAATCCGGATTAAGGTAGAATAGTTGCTTCAGAAAAATTTCTGCTCCCGGTTGCCCCCCAATCCGGATGTGGTGTAATGGATACCAATCCGGATTAAGGTAGAATAGTTGCTTCAGAAAAATTTCTGCTCCCGGTTGCCCCCCAATCCGGATCTGTCGTGGTAAATGCCAAACCGGATTAAGGTAAAATAGTTGCTTCGGAAAAATTTCTGCTCCTGGTTGCCCCCCAATCCGGATCTTGTATAATGTATACCAATCCGGATTAAGGTAGAATAGTTGCTCCGAATCTGTAGCCGGTTGTCAAGGGTCCGGATCATGGTCTTGGGTCCGGATCGTTGGCAGTGGAATTTGAAGAGTTTTTAACTTGTAACGCCTTTCCGTTTTTCCCTCCCACGAATTTGAATTTTTAGGCAGTTATTTCCTACAAACACGGCCCATAATGATTATGGGTTTTAAATGTGATGCGTATTTGTATATATGTAAATGTATATATTTGTTTTTATTTCTCTTTCTGTAACTCCCTTTTCGCCCAATCCCAGGGTGCCACGTGGCGTGGGAGGTTGTGCCCCTACTCCCCCTATAAAAACCCTTGGCCTCCTTTCCTTTCTTCCTTATTCACAGCAAAAAGAAACCAACAGTCTCTTCTTTCTCTTTTCTCAATTTTCTTCGAAGGTTTGCGTTGTTGGCTTCTTTCTTCCACCACTGATCCGCTGTTGCCCCATTCGTCTGCAATTTGTAAGTTTCCTTGTGTTTTTCTTTTCGATTTATTGCATTTTTCCTTTAAGTTCTTGCATGCTTCGAGTTCGCTTTTTTATCCGCGGATTAATGGTGGAAATGTGCCTTTTGTTCCTGTTTTTGTGGCGAATATGATTGTTTGCGGCTTTGTATTTTTAGATCTGTAGGTTTTGGGCACTTTGCTATATTTTTTGCACGAAAAATTGGGTTTGTGTGTTTGATTTTTCTGGGGTTTTTAGGTCTGTTCTTCGTGTTCTTGAGGGAAATATATGTATGTATATGTTTGATGTGCATTTTTTGCTTTTTGATTCTCGAAGTCACTGTTTGTGGGTTAGGGTTTTGATTTTGATCCGGGTTGGGATGTAGGGTCCAGATTTGGGGGTGGTTTATGGTAGGATTGTATGACTTAGGTTTTTTGATCTGTTTTTGGTTGCTTTTGATCCGGGCATGGTTGTTTGTCATTGGGATCCGGGTATACGGGCTTTGCTTTAAGTTTTTTGTTGTTATGGATCCGGATCTGGGTATTTGCCATCAAGATCCGGGTCCATGGTGGTTTGCTTTTGTGGATTGTAGTTAACATGATCCGGATCGTTGATGTTTTTCCGGGTTGGACTTGCATTGGTGGTCCGGATCATTAGGTTATGATAAAATAACGTACCTGATCCGGACCACTTAGGAAGACAAATAAAATCTGTAGGGCCCAGACTAACTGACCTTCATTTTAATAGGTATATGGTCCGGATCAAAGAGCGAGCTAGGAAAGTATACAACTGCTATCCCAACTTTTCTGACGAGGAGAGTGATCCGGATTCGTCTGGTAGAGAACAGATCCGGGGCGATATGGTGAGAAAGGGGACCGGGTACGTGGGAACGATTACGAGCTTCCGGTTCAAGAGGCTTCCAGAAAACTCTGTCATTTTAACTCCGGATGGCCGCTGGTCCGATATTAAATATCACTTTGTTAGAAAGCCACCCGGGTTTGAAGATAGCATATACTATACCCGAGTTAGATACGAGAGGCACGAGGATGGCCACCCGGGTCTTTATGATCAGGGCGCCCTGGAGGCAGCTTTTGCCTCATTTGGGATCAGCCGGGATCATTACCAGCTGAAGGATTTTTATGCTGAAGCTGAACCGGGTGATATGGACAAGGCAATTCGGGCTGCTTTTCAGTTGACTCCTGATATCGCTTGGAGGTGGCCCGAGCCGTATGAGAGGATCTTTCATCGTCCTGCGGATGGTTATGTCCCGGTCTGGCTGGAGCATTTAAGGTCCGGGTGGAGTCCACGCTGCCATATTTTTCTCAAGCACCTGTGTAAGTATGTCTACAGGATTTCTCCTATGCAAATAACTCCGAATGGGATCAAGTCTATGACCTGGTTCATAGCTTGCTGTAACAAGTCCGGGCTCCTTCCTACCTTCAAGTTGTTCCACCAGATTTTTTACCTTTCTAGGTCAAGCCAGAAACCTTTCTACGAGCTGAGGTTCCGGGCAGCAGAGTGCGGATTCGGTCCGGGTAGGTCCAAACCAGTTATGCATCAGACTTCTTTGAAACATTGGAATGGGGAGATACTGATGTTGAAGGGGTATGATTTGGAGTATCTTCCTTATTTTACAGCTGGGGAGGTTAAGACGAAGTTCAACCCGGAGATGTTAGAGGGTGAGGCTGTGGATCAAATTAGGAAATTTTGTGGTAGTCTCGGGTTCCAGCCAACCCGGGATACATTTATGAACCATAAACTCATGTTCCAACTTGGCTGTAAGTTCTTTTTTTTTTGACCCGGGTCTGCATCCAAGCTTGGAGAACCGGATTACCTTTCTTTTGCTTGTAACTTGTAATCTTTGGTCCGGATCAACATACCTTTTGGTTTTTTACTTGTGGCTGATTTGCATAAAACTTCTTGACATGGTCCGGGCTTACTGCAGTATTCTATTTCCGGATTTGGTAGTCTTTGCATTTTTATCGATCCTATGCTGATAGTTTCCCTTTTGAATTTTTCAGGTTTGCCGCATTACAACCCTGCATCCCGGGCCATAATGTCTTCTTCAGCTTATGCAGCAGCTTTTAACTCGTTGGGGTTGGCATACAAGACAACCAAGGGGGCCCCTGGTACCGGATCCGGATCCGCGGATGCAGAGGGTGGTGCCGAATCTTCTGCCCCCGGAATGTGGCTGATCCGGGTAATGTTCCCCTCGCTAAGGACCCAAAGGTCCAGGAAATTTCTGATGAGGAACCTCCTTCGAAGAAGAGGAAATCCGCCCCGGGTAAGCCTCCTCGCGGAAAAAACTGTTGTTGCTGACCGGGTCATATGCGACTCGGAGGGGAAGGGACCGGATGGGGAGGCCGTGAAGATAGGAACCAAAACCCTGATAGACCTAGCCGGGTTCATGTCCAGTATTCCCTCCGAGGAAGATTGGGAGGAGGTTGAGGGCTATAATATGACTGCTACCTTGAAAAGGGTCACAGGTCAATGGGGGAGGTAACTTTTGAAATTTTAGTCCCGTAGTTCCGGATTATGCCCCCCAATCCACTTTTTGCTTATAATCTTTTTTTTTGTTTCTCAGCTCGGGAGTGCGATATCTATCTGCTCCGATGTTGCCTTCACTGAGCTCAAGGAGGCTAACAACCGGACTAAAGCTGAGAAGATGCTTTCTGATTCCCTAAGGGGTGAGCTGGAGGAGGCCCGGGAGGGGTTCCGGGTTGTGGAGGCCGGGTTGAACGAGAAACTGAAGGATTCGGAGACCCGGGCCGAGGGGCTGGCCCAGGAAGTTGAGAGGCTCAAGGCCGAGCTTGCTGCTAAAGAGAATCTGAACAAGGAGGCCATCATTGCTGAGTTCAAGGCCAGCGATGTTTATAATTTCGAGGTTGCTCAGGCCGGGGTTCCCGAGGTGCGCAGGTCCTGGGTAGTTGCCGAGCGCCATATCAAAACTGACCCCTTCGCCTCCTGGGAGAGCTTTATTCAGGAGTTCCTTGCTGCAAAGGCTGCGGTTGAGCAGGGTCAAGGTGAACCGGAACCCTACGATGGTCCGAGCCCCAGCTTCCTCTAGATCCGGACCAGCTTTGCAAAGCTTCTCGGGCCCCACCCATGTAATTTCATTTCTAGGATTTGTTGATTTCGTACTTGGATTTGAACTATTGTAATATTTGGATTTGTTCCGGATTGATGTCAATCCGGATCCTTCTTTGAAATTTCTTTCGTCGTAGAAAATGTTTGCTTGTAATTTCATTTCTAGGATTTTTTTTTTTAGGCAATCCGGATCCTTGTTATTGCCCCTAATCCGGACTGGGTTCATATCGGGTTTGGTCCGGGTATGGGACAGTGTCCGGGTTGATGCTGAATTTTTTGCTGTCAATCCGGGTATAAACCTACCCGGGTTGATGTTTGGTTTTTTGCTTTATGTACTTGGAAAATATAAGTACACAATGGTTATTTGTAATCCGGATTTGAATGCTAATCCGGGCTGTTTTTTGCTTTTAAATTTGCTTTCAATCCGGGTATAAGACCCACCCGGGTTGATGTTTGTTTTTTTGCTTTATGTACTTGGAAAATATAAGTACATAAAGGTTGTTTGTAACCCGGATTTGAATACTAATCCGGGCTGTTTTTTGCTTTTGAATTTGCTTTCAATCCGGGTATGTCTAATCCGGATTGGTGATTGCTCCATTTACTTAGAATTTTTCTAAGCAAATAGTGGTAGCTTTTGTTGTTTGCTTCAAACCCGGTTGTTTTTTGCTTCCATAACTGGTAATTTAGAAGTAATAACTTTCTAGGAAAGGAAAACTCTTTTCATTGATTTGCAATTTTTTTTTTCATACAAGATTTAGGATCATAGATTGGTTGTTTGCCATAGGCTACAAGTTCTGGTTGCTTTTGGTTGCTTTTTCTACTGGTAAAACTTTCTGAGCCTGAGTCCGTGTCATGTATTCGGTACTTCAGACTCGTCCATGTTCATGAGCTTGTATGTTCCTGGCCTTAGAACTTCCTTGACTTTGTATGGGCCTTCCCACTTTGGCATTAGTTTTCCAGTGTTTGTGGGGTCTGAAGCTTCCGTGTCTCGAAGTACCAGGTCTCCAACTTGAATTTTTTTGACCCGGGACTTCTTGCTGAAGTGCTCTCTTATTTTCTGCTTATATTTTTCCATTCTTGCCACTGCCTGGTCTCGGACTTCATCAATTAGTTCAATATTCGTTCTGAGCCCCTCCTCATTTGCTATCTCATCAAAGTTGATTGCTCTATGGGAGGGGGATCCGACTTCAATTGGTAGCATGGCTTCAGTTCCATGAGCCAGCTTGAAGGGGGTTTCTCCTGTGCTTGTTCTGGGGCTTGTTCTGTATGCCCAAAGTACATTAGGCAATTCTTCCGGCCATTTGGTTTTGCTTTCCCTGAGTCTCTTCTCTATCCCCCTTAAAAGTATTCGGTTTGTTACTTCAACTTGGCCGTTTCCTTGAGGGTAGGCTACTGATGACTTCTTGTGCCGGATGCCCCTTTCTTGAAGGTAGGATTCGAATTCTGAACCAACGAACTGCGGACCATTATCTGAGACCAGTACCCTCGGGATCCCAAACCTCATTAATATATTGTCCATGAACTTGATGCAGTCTTGTTGGTTTATTGTTCTCTTTGCCTTTGCCTCTACCCATTTTGTCATATAAAAAATTGAGACTAGTAAGTATCTGAGGTCTCCTCTGGCCCTGGGAAAGGGTCCCATGATATCAATGCCCTATACGGTAAATGGGATTGGTGACAAGACTGAAGAAGGTAGGACTGAGCTCATCCGTGTCACATTGCTGAAGATTTGGCATTCCTGGCATTTTTTCACAAAGTCTATTGAATCCTGATGGATAGTAGGCCAGTAGTACCCCTGCCTTATGATTTTATGAGCTAGTGCTTTTTACGGACATATGGTCCCCGCAGATTCCTTCGTGAACTTCCATGAGGCAGTACTGTGCCTCTCCTGGGCCTATGCACTTGAGGATGGGGGAGGAGAAGGTCCGGCGATAGAGTGTTCCCTCTTCCATGAAGAATTTTGAAGCTTTTGCCTTTAACCTTTGCGCCTTCCCTTTATCCTCCGGGAGCTCTCCCTTCTCTAAGTAGTTAATGAATGGGGTCATCCAATTTGGAATGTTGTCTATTTCCATGACTTTCTCAGAATCTGTGCTTGGTTTCTGCAATTCTTCGAAGTAGACGGAACAATCCAGGTCTGATGAATTTTGAACAAGCTTAGATAGTGTATCAGCTTCTGAATTTTCCTCTCTGCAGATTTGGATGACTTGTATTTTTGGTATCAAGGCGAGGTAGCTTTGGACCAGAGCCTGGTACTTGGCTAGAACTGGATCCTTGGCTATGTACTCGCCATTTAGTTTGCTTTACGACGATCTGGGAGTCGCTGTAGATTTTGAGATTCTGAATCCTGAGTGTTCTTGCTAGCTTCAATCCTGCAATCAAGGCCTCGTACTCTGCCTGGTTGTTTGTTGCTGAGAATGCGAATGAGATTGCTGTTTGGATTGTGAATCCTTCTGGGCTCTTTAGGATGAGGCCGGCTCCCGATCTTTCAATTGTTGAAGAACCATCAACTTTGAGAGCCCAGGCTTCTGTTTCTTGATCTGTGTTTCTCTCAGGGTCAATGCTCATGGGTACGGGCTCTTCTTTTGGGAAATTGCATTCTATGATGAAATCAGCTAGAGCCTGGGCTTTGATTGCTGTTCTAGGAATGAAACTTAGATTGAACTAACTTAGCTCAACTGACCAATTCACCAACCTCCCTGAGACATCTGGCTTGTGTATTATCTTCCTTAGTGGTTGATTTGTTACAACTCGTATCTCCCTTCCCTGGAAGTAGTGTCTGAGTTTCCTGGATGCTGTTACTAAGGCATAAGCAAACTTTTCTAGCCTCGGGTACCGGGTCTCTGCATCTTTTAGCACTTGGCTCACATAATAAATTGGTTGCTGTTTGCCGTTCTCTTCCCTGATCAAGGCTGCTCCAACTGCCAGGGCCCCTGCTGACAGGTAAAGGGATAGGGGTTCCCCGGGTTGAGCTTTCGTTAAAACAGGGGGTTGAGAAAGGTACTTTTGATTTCTTCAAATGCGCTTTGGCATTCCTGGCTCCAATTGACTTGTCTCTTGTTGGTTGCTCCTTTTAACATGTCAAAGAAGGGTAGGCATCTCTCAGCTAGCTTGGAGATGAATCTTCTGAGTGCAGCTAGTGATCCTGCTAGCTTCTGTACCTCTTTTTGTGTTCTAGGAGCCTTCATCTCTTGGATTGCCTTTATCTTTTCTGGGTTGGCTTCAATTCCTCGGTTGCTTATCATGAATCCAAGGAATTTTCCCGCCCCTACTCCAAATGTGCATTTTTCTGGATTGAGCCTGAGTGAGTATTTTCTCAAGTTGTCGAAGCATTCTCTCAGATCTCCTATATGCCCGGGGACGCTTGTGGATTTTGCAATCATATCGTCCACATAGGATTCCAGGTTCCTTCCAATCTGGTCCTTGAAGATTTATTCATTGCCCTTTGATATGTTGTTCCCGCGTTAGTCAATCCGAACGGCAGCATTACATAGGCATAGACCGCCCTGTGGGTGATGAAGGCTGTCTTTAGAATGTCTCTGGGATTCATCTTGATCTGGTTGTAACCCAAATAGGCGTCCATGAAACTTAGCATCACATGCCCAGATGTTGCATCGATCAATTGATCAATATTTGGCAAGGGGTAGGGGTCTTTGGGGCATGCACTGTTCAAATCTGTGTAATCGATACACATTCTCCACTTTCCATTTGGTTTTTTAACCATCACTACATTTGCCAACCATTCTGGGTACTTGACTTCGCGTATTATTCCAGCTTTCAGTAGTTTCTCAATTTCTTCATCGATTGCTTTCTGCCTCTCCGGGGCGAAATTTCTTCTCTTTTGCTTGACTGGCTTCCTCTCTGGGTGACGTCCAAGCTATGCATTGCTATGGATTCATCCAAACCGGGCATGTCTCTTGGTGTCCAAGCAAATATGTCAGAGTACCCCTTGGAGTAGCGAAACCAGATCTTTTCTAAAATTAGCCTCGAGCCCGGATCCTATCTTATCTTTTGGGAGGATCGCTTGTATTGATCAGAATTGTTTCTGTTTCAACGGCGGCCTCTATCTTGGATTGATCCGTATTTGATACTATCTTCTGGATCCGAGCCTCTGCGTTCTTTTTCATATAAATCTGAGCCTGGGCTGTCATCTCTTTATTGTTTATTTCTCCAATTTTTTCTGGGTTGGTTGCTTGCACAGTAGGGTTGGTTTGGCCAAGGCCTAGGCTCAATTCAATCCCTTCTGTGACTTGGTTGCTTTTTTTGCTCTTCTGAGCTTAGTTTGGTTGCTTTCGGATTTGAGAGGGACTCTATGACCTGAACTTCTTTCCTCGCATCGTCCCTTGAGTGGGGGCGATGTTTCTTGATACTTTGTTGTTTTCCGGAGTACCATGGCCTTTCTCTTGTTGCCTTGGTGGGTTTTCAGCCATTACCAGAGCCTGGCTGTAACATCTTTCAGCTACTTCATAGTCTCCCTTGATTTCTCCTACCCCGGTCGGAGTTGGGAATTTGATTTTCAAATGTGATATGGAGGTGATTGCTTGGATTCCTGGTCAGGCCGAGCGTCCGATTATGCCGTTGTAGGATGAAGGAGTATTGATCACGTAGAACTTTATCACATGGGTAACTTGGTTTGAGCCCGATCCGAATACGACTGGAAGTATAAAGTTCCCTGGATCGGGACCAAGTTGTTCCCGAACCCATACAGAGGGTCCTCTTGGCATTCATTGGAGCGTACGCTCCCAAGTTTCATCATGTCCACGAGTATGCTTGAAGAGTATGTTTACTGAGGATCCATTAATCGATCAACATCCTTCTTACTTCGTTGTCAAAGATATCAAGTGTTACGACCAAGGCTTCGTTGTGATTTGGGTTGATTCCTTCATAATCCTTGTTACTGAATGAGATGATCATCTCCGGGTAGGATTGAATGGAGAATACCTCATCTCCTGAGCCTGGGCTCCTAAGGGGGAGAGTGTGAACCTCCCAGGACCACGTTTACCATATTCTTACCTTTCTTTGCCTTTCCTCTCTCTGATTTTTCTCCCTTGAGATGTATTGATTCAGGTTGCCTTTCTTGACTTGGTCTTCGATGAAGTATTTTAAAGAGAGACAATTCTCAGTCTTGTGCCCATGTGTTTCATGATAGTCGCACTGTCTGTTGTAAGGCCTGCTCTCTGGGGGAGTCTGCATTGGCTTTGAAGGATAGTAGAATGGCTTTCCCTTGATCTCCTTCAATATCTCTTCCCGGGTCCTGTTTAGTTGTGTCCACTCTGGCTCTTGCCTAGGCTCCCTTTGCTGCCTAGGGGACGAGATCACTTTTTGACT